>NC_079449.1:32972227-32994727 GCF_903798145.1 Danio aesculapii | reverse complement strand
TATTTGTCCACCTAAAGAATATCACTATTCTCTTGCAAAATAAACATTGTAAATAATGATTTCACATCCACTCCAATATTAGGAAACTTACTGTCATGGATGAGCACTATTCCCTTGCATTGCGTGCTGACTTTAAGAGTTAGGATGAAACACTGGCCTACACATTAAGAAAGCAGTATATCTTGTTCATTAGGGCCGCCTGCAATCCATGCATTTGTGGCTGAAGAGAGATACACTCATATCTGGCATGCAGTGTGTGGGTACAGCAGTTATGGAGTCATACCCAACATCTCCTGGATCCTTCCTGAAGACGACTCTGCAGTTCAAGCAATCACTGAGTACAAGTACGATGGAATTAAAGTAGAAGTCAATTCAACTTATGAATTTCAGCTCAGCCAGTTCGAGGGGAAGGATTTGATCTGTGTGGTTCAGAATGAGCACGGCCGGGATGAGAGACGGACGATACAAGTTCCAAAATTCTGTAAGGGTTTCTCTGTGATTGCTGGCCGTTTGTTCAGTAAACATATTTTGGTTGCTTAATGAAATCTGCCTTTTACTTTCACCCAGATATCTCATCTGTTGAGGTTTTAAACAAAACCACAGTTGATCGCAGAAGTCACGGCCAGCGTGAGCATCGAGTAGAGCTGCAAGAAAACCTCTCCAATCAGAAGATACTTCTTAAAGCCCATGGCAATGCAACATCATACTGGACAATATGTTACAGGTATGGGCAATTCATAATTATTCATTCACGTAGTAAATGTCAATTAATTTATTAAATCATGTTAGTGCGAAAAACACATTATGATACCCAGTAGAGAATGGAGTTTTGTTAAGAGTTATGTTTAAATAAAAGGGGGTTTTACTGGATCTTAATGATGATTCGTTAAATACCCTTAGCACAATATGCTCCCTTAAATCTGTAGGAAGTCTTTATTTTAGGACAAAAGTTACATACTGTAGATTTAAATTGGCCATCTTATAAGAAGTCTTTGTGAGCTGTATATTTGAAAAGGATATTTTTGACAAACAAATCTCATCTCACCCCAAACTTTTATGATTTTACACTGTATAAAAAGGAGCTATTCAGTTTAATGTTCATGCTACTCGTTTCCAAACTGCATAGTGACAGATGCTATTAAGCTTGATGTTATCAGTAATTAAAACCTTAAAGTATTACAAATAGTTTTTAAAATGAAAGAAATCTGAAATCCAATAGAATATATTAATAATAATAGACTGAGGGATAAAATGATGGATGGATGGATGGATGGATGGATGTAAGACACTAGACAGACAGACGAATAGATAGATAAACAATGGATGGAATGAAGCACAAAATGGTGGATGGATGAATGTAAAGACAGACGAATAGATAGATAAACAATGGATGGAATGAAGCACAAAATGGTGGATGGATGAATGTAAAGACAGACGATTAGATAGATAAACAAAACAATGGATAGAATGAAGGACAATATGATGGATGGATGGATGGATGGAATGAAGAACAAAATGATGGTTGGATGGATGGATGCATGGATGGATGGAAAGACTCTAGATAGACAGACAACTAGATAAAACAATTGATGGAATAAAGGACAAGATGATGGATGGATGGATGGATGGATGGATGGATGGATGGATGGATGGATGGATGGATGGATGGAAAGACACTAGACAGACAGACAAATAGATAAACAAAACAATGGATAGAATGAAAGACAAAATGATGGATGGCGATGATAGATAGATAGATAGATAGATAGATAGATAGATAGATAGATAGATAGATAGATAGATAGATAGATAGATAGATAGATAGATAGATAGATAGATAGATAGATAGATAGACCAAATGATGGATGGATGGATGGATGGATGGATGGATGGATGGATGGATGGATGGATGGATGGAAAGACATTAGACAGACAGATGAATAAATAGATGAACAAAACAATGCATGGAATGAAGGACAAGATGATGGCTGGATGGATAGATGGATGGATGGAAAGACAAGACAGACAGATGAATATATAGATAAACAAAACAATGGATAGAATGAAGGACAAGATGGATGGAGAGATGGATGATGGAATGAAAGGCAAAATGATGGATGGATGGATGGATGGATGGAAAGACACTAGACAGGCAGACGAATAGATAGATAAACAATGGATGGAATGAAGGACAAAATGGTGGATGGATGAATGGAAAGACAGACGATTAGATAGATAAACAAAATGGATGGATGGAATGAAGAACAAAATGATGGTTGGATGGATGGATGCATGGATGGATGGATGGATGGATGGAAAGAGTCTAGATAGACAGACAACTAGATAAAACAATTGATGGAATAAAGTACAAGATGATGGATGGATGGATGGATGGAACAAATAAGGGACTGACAGATAGTGTAGATGGAACGGGGGACAAAATGATGGATAGATGGATAGATAGAAAGACACTAGACAGACAGACAGACAAATAGATAAACAAAACAATGGATGGAATAAAGGACAAGATGATAACTCTTGGGGGCCAAAATACCAATGGTCTTTGAAACATTCCTCTGAACACATCTTATTTCAGAGAGGACGGCTCAGCAGCACACACAGTCGGCATGGCATTGGTTTTTACAGCCCCAGCATCCGAACTGGACTCAGGACTGTACATATGCCATGTCTCATACCACCACCACATGGCCAAAGTCTTTCTTCGTGTGGACGTAACAAGTGAAGAGACTCAACACCGTAAGTTCAGCACCCATCAGTCATCAATATGGGAATAATACACAATAATAAATGAACTGTTCCCACAGTAATATTCATCACTATCTGCTTCACGACGGCTGCTGCCATCTCCCTCATCTTGATCATCCTATTGTTTGTCATCTGGTGAGTACAAATGCTTTCTCCCAAGCTTAGATAAGATTTTGTTGTTGTGTAACTTTTTTGGGGGGGAAATACAACCATACAGGTGAGATTAGTGGAGGCAAACAGGAAGTAAGGTAGCTTACCTAGACCAATGACATGCATAGTGTTCATAAACAGGATATATGGTGGCTTCTGCAGGCTGGCAGATTAAAAAAACCACACGAACCAAGAGTCGCTACACACGCGACACAAACAGATTGTCTCAGTGGTGGAGATTGATGACAATTTAAAATGGGAGAGTATCTGTGGCTTTTTCTTCTCATAACAACATTCTTGATCTTTTTTTGCTTTCCAGCAAATGTGGGAACAGTCACTCATCACAACAGGTAATTGGACAGATTTGACAGCATTATTACAGGAGTTGGTAACACTTTACATTAAGGTTCCATTTGTAAACATGAGCTTTACATTGAAATAAAGATCTCTATATTAATTTACAATTAGAAATGTCTTATTATTAACGAAATATTATTGCATATATGCAATATTATCTGAACCTAAAAATTCTTTCACCATTTACTGTCTTCACAAATCTGTATGAGTTTCTTCTGCGAACACAAAAGAAAATATTTTGAAGAATGCAGGAGGCCTGAAACTATTGACGTCCATAGTATTTGTTTTCCTACTAACGATGTCAATGATTACATGTTTTGAACATTGTTCAGAATATCTTATTTCTGTTCAAACTCATAATGGTATCACTTGTGGTCGAGTAAATAGTGAGTACATTTTATTTGAGGGTGAACTATGCATTTATTGGATTTAATGAGGGAAATAACTACAATCCCATGAAGCATTGCATTTAATTTCAAATGTCAGCCAAAAAACTTCCTATAAAGTTTGTTATATCATAGAAGTTTTGCCAAAATATACAAATTTAGTATTTTGAAATAAGTATTTTGAGAGCACAAGCAGACAAACCTGATTATGCCATTTGCAATGCTTTATGCCATTGGGCAAAGCTAGTTATATTATCTTTGGTAGGTGGAACGTTCTGTAGAGCATCATGGGTAATGTAGTTTTTCCATGGCTGTTTTAAAAGTAAGTTGAATTAATGTGAACATGATTCGATAAAAGAACAAACAGTAGCTAGCTCAGTGCACACAACAGGTCTTGTTGTAATGGTTTATCAGTTATATTTAATAATAATAAAAAATCCCTATTGAAAAAAGAAGAATGTTTTACTTTCGGAAAAACGGAAGCTGTCAAATCTTATTTAATAATTGTTTAAATGTTAAAACTGGAAATAAAAAGAAAACTTTCACAACTTCGGTTTCATGCCAAATAATGGACCTGAGCTGACTATTAACAAATGACAAACAATGTAACAAATATATAGCTTTTTTTATTTATGAATAGCATAATGCCAACCCAGACTCATTGTTTATATATGCCGAGGACTAACGTTTTTGAGAAATGACAAATATGTACCCTGGAGCACATTTTCTTGCAGTTTTTGTTTTCACAATTCTACTAGAGGCCGCTGTGTACAATTTTGACAATCTCAAATACATTACTGGGGCATATTTTCTCATATGCGCAATTTCTTATAAATCCACCAGGGGCCGCTGTATACATTTTTTGCAAATAATAACATCTTTCTTGTCCACGTCTGTAAAAGTAGCCGGTTGGCTTGTTGTTGTGCATTATACTCTCACTAGCCTCTTTTTTAGGTACACCTTACTAGTACCGGGTTGGACCCCTTTTTGCCTTCATAACTGCCTTAATCCGTTGTGGCATAGATTCAACAAGGTACTGGAAATATTCCTCAGAGATTTTGGTCCATTTTGCATCTATGATGCAAATCTCCTTTTTCACCACATCCCAAAGGTGCTCTATTGGGTTGAGAGCTGGTGACTGTGGAGGCCATTTGAGTACAGTGAACTCATTGTCATGTTCAAGAAACCAGTCAGAGATGATTCACCCTTTATGACATGGCGAGTTATCCTGCAGGAAGTAGCCATCAGAAAAAGGGTACACTGTGGTCATAAAGGGATGGACATGGTCAGCAACAATACTCAGGTTGGCTGTGGTGTTGACACGATGCTCAATTACCAATGGGCCCAAAGTGTGCCAAGAAAATATCCCCCACACCAATACACCACCACTACCAGCCTGAACTGTTGAAACAAAGCAGGAAGGATCTATGCTTTCATGTTGTTGACACCAAATTCTGACCCTACCATCTGAATGTTGCAGCATAAGTCTCAAGACTCATCAGACCAGGCAACGTTTTTCCAATCTTCTATTGTCTAATTTTGGTGAGCCTGTGTGAATTGTAGCCTCATTTTTTAGTTCTTAGCTGACAGTAGTGGCACCTGGTGTTGCCCATCCACCACAAGGTTCGACATGTTGTGCTTCAGAGATGCTCTTCTGCATACCTCGGTTGTAACGAGTGGTTATTTAAGTTACTGTTGCCTTTCTATCAGCTCGAACTAGTCTGGCCATTCTCCTCTGACCTCTAGAATCAAGGCATTTGCGCCCACAAAACTGTCACTCACTGGATATTTTCTCTTTTTCTGACCATTCTCTGTAAACACTAGAGATGGTTGTGCATGAAAATCCCAGTAGATCAGCTATGTCTGAAATAGTCAGACCAGCCTGTCTGGCACCAACAACCATGCCATGTTCAAAGTCACTTAAATCACCTTTCTTCCCCATTCTGATGGTCAGTTTGAACTGCAGGAGATCGTCTTGACCATGTCTACATGCCTAAATGCATTGAGTGGCTGCCATGTGATTGGCTCAAAAGAAATTTGCGTTAACGAGCAGTTGGACATAATAAAGTGGCCAATGAGTATATATCAGCTTGATATCGACTGACTAATCCAACCCACTTCTCTTAACCCAACCAATAGTGTTTTCAAAAGCAAACTAGAAGAGTAAAGCCATTGCGGCTGTATGCTTCTACCGTGACCTCATGCTGCTTTTTTGGGGGTTTCATTTTACCTGGCTTCTGGAACTGTCCTTCGCCAGACTCGAACCCCGGTCTACTCCACCTCCCAGGTCTACCGCTATTCATGTAAACTACCAAGAAAACTAGTCATGCTGAAAAAGCTGTCCATATGGATGTAATCAGTCAGCAGTACTACCCAGAAGCATTTGTTTTACACACAAAATGCAGCCATATGTACCCACAAGCACATGTTTTTTGGTTCTCAAAAATGTAGTACTGGGCACATTTTCCTAATCTGTATTCCACAACGCACATCTTGCAGAGTAAAGCCTGCCAAGCTTATAAACGGACCAAAATAAAGCGGAAGACTGCAGGGCTTTATCTACATGTACAGTACACAAACTTATTACATGGCTACTTGTCACAAAAGTGAACAATTACACAAAACACTGGTAATAATTGTCTAACTCTTTAATTAAACATGTAGCTTGCAGACAGATAAACAGCTGAATGCAGCCCACACTAATCTACACATTATTCGGTAAAGAACAGTGACATGATAGATGATCATATAAATATGTATAAGAATATACTCATTATTGGTCAAAATCATTCATTGTATACGGATGAGCCTGTGTCATTAGTTTCAGCGGTTGTTATGTGACATCCCTTGGAAAATTATGACTGACCAATCAGACTCAAGCATTACAGCTCATAAGCTGTGCAAAAATTACTAATGACTAATTATAATGGGACCTTATTATAAAGTGTTACCCAAAAGTTTGTCCAATAAGACTTATTTTTAGCTTTTATTTATTTATTTTTTAAATTGAGTATTGAGATTCTATTTTTCTTTTTGCCTTTTTCAAAGAAAACCAGGATGGATCGTGAGTCTCTGTCCGCTCTGATGCAGGACCCTCGCTGCTCAGAGAGGGCGCTTCTTCAAGGCCAGGCGGGCCAATATGCTGAGCTTACCCACTATTCCATTGTTTTTGATGCCAAAAGCACCGTGTGATGCACCTGTTTGGCTTTCCAGTTTAACATTTCAGTTTTTGCACAAGTGTTTTGGAGTTCATGCCAGCTTGAAGGCACACGTTGTAAAAGAAAACATAATCAATTTCAGTTAAATTGATCATGTGAATGAAGCATTTATTAGTAATAGAGTTGGAGTTATTAGCAATGGAGATATTAGTGGTCACATGCTGCCTTTAATATACAGTGTGAAGAGAGCCTGATTGTTATACAGCAGTTCAACAAACTGAAGATTGAGAGAGTTACATTTTAGACACAATATTGTTTTTTGTTTTGTAGATGAAAATAGATTCTGAGCTAAACATTTGTGCATTTCATTGATATACTGCTGTTTCACTTCTGAATTAATGTTTTACGATGAATTATATTAGTCAGTCATTCAATGATAGATTCATAGAAAGTCACTTGCTTCATTTCTAAAAGAATCAGATGCTTTGAATGAATCATTTAAATGAATGATTCAACAAATAATTCTTCGAAGAGCTGGTTCACCCAAAAATGAAAATTCTGTTATTAATTACTCACCCTCATGCTTTTCATATCCCTAAGACTTTTGTTAATTTTCAAAACACAAATTAAGCCATTTTAGATGAAATCCTAGAGCTCTCTAACCTCCAACATTCAACGTGCAGAAAAGGATACAACGTTCGATGTAACCATATGAAGCTCCAAGAACATTTTTGTATGCAAAATAAAATGACTTTATTCGCCAATGTCTTCTCAACTACTGGATTAATAAAGGTAAAATGATGTACAGTATTTGCTTCTAAAGTCAAATAGTCATATTGCCCATAATAAATGCGCATCTTGATCTGATGTGGAAGAGAAGACATTGCAAAGTAATTTTTACAGTTTTTAGGTACACAAAATTCACAGGACCATTGCTGTATATGGAGGGGAGGATCAGAGAGCTCTTGGATTTCATCTAAAATATGTTCATTTGTGTTCTGAAGATGAACAAAGGTCTCAGGAAATTAAACGATATGACGTGAGAAATTAATAACAGATTTTACATCTTGGGGTGAACTAACCACGATACGTAACCACTGAAAACATATGATGAATGATATATTAAAATGTGTACTATGGATGTAATCAGGACATACTTGATTGCCACCGTGTAGTTATCCTGGTACTTTTGAATTCATACATGCTGATTTTTACCCAGCATATAGTAAGTAAAACTATATATACAGCAGGGAAAATAAGTATTGAACACGTCACCATTTTTCTCATAAAACATATTTCTAAAGGTGCCATTGACTTTAAAATTTCCCTGGATCAACCAAAGAAATCCATATATGCAAAGAAAACAAATCAAGTTATGCGTAATAAAATTAAATGACGCAGGGGAAAAGTTTGAACACATGAAGAAAGGGAGGTGTACAAAGGCAGTAAAAGCCCAGACAGCAGCTGAAATCTCTCAGTAGTTCTTCAGCAACCCTCTGCCCTTCGTCATTGTAAATGAATATTAGCTGGTTCAGTCCAACATCCACATTACCAGGATGATGGAGATGAAACCAGGGTGGACATTTCAGCAAAACAATGATCCAAAACACATCCAAGAAAACTCTTAAATGCTTTCAGAGAAAGAAAATCAAGCTGTAGAATGGCCCAGCCAATCACCTGACTTGAATCCAATAGAAAATACAAATTAAAGGTCAGATTTGATAGACGAGAACTTTAAAGCTTTTTTAATGTTAAAAAAAGCTTCAAAGTTAATACATGCATTTCAGTTCAGTACTTTTCATAGATTTTTTGTTTTGTTTTATTTTTATGTTTGTATTGTTTGGGTTTTTACAAAAATCTGGTGCAATTCCTTGTCATCAGCTCCTTTAGAAATATTATTCCCAGGAAAAAAACATGATGTGTTCAATACTTATTTACCCCGCTATGGTAGTTTTACTTTGAGGCTTATACATGAAGGATTTAGTCCATCTCGAGCTCAATAATTTTTTTGTAAAAAAAAACAAAAAAAACCATACTTTTCAATATTGAGCACCTTTTGTAAAATGTTTACATTTGTTCTATTCTGTTTGTTTTAGTCTGATACGATTTCTTTCAAATTTCCAAAATAACAAATGTTTTAATTTAAGTTGTGATTGAAAATCAGTGTTATTAGTCCAGATAGTGATTTATTAACTGTTCCGACATTAAAACATTGGTATTGTATTGTTTAAAATGAATATAAACAAACAAGCATAGCGCATTTTGATTATTTTACACGCATGCATGCACGCACGCATACACACACACACACACACACACACATCATCATCAGTACTTCCTGATATCCTTTTGTTCTTATTCCTTGATCATGAATACTGATAATAAGGCAAGATCTGTGAATTAAGTAGCTTTCAGCATTAAGATTTACTGTGATTATCACCATGTAGCATTGTTTGATAAATACTTTGAGCATATCTTTTACGGGTTTATTATCTTTTAGGATCAAGTTGTACTTTAAAAGTCTAGCTCAGGAGTGTCAAACTTAACTCTGTAGGACTGCAGCCCTCCTGGTTATTAGTTCCAACCCAGCTTCGACACGGTTGCTTGTAGGTTTCAAAAAGCCTAAGGCCTCAATTAGTATGATCAGATGCGTTTAATCAGAGCTGGAACTAAACCGTGCAGAGCTGTGGCCCTCCAGGAACTGAGTTTGACACCCCTGGTCTAGCTCATGTCTTCTGTCATGTTTCCACCATTTCAGTTCGACTTGTAGCGCATTGACTGAATGTGAATTGTAATAGCGCCCTCTGCTGATCACGTTGTGCCACAGCATAAACACAAAATGTATTGGCCTTTCTAAATCAACAACTGTGATTTCTGTCCAGTCTGATATTTTAAAAATAGCCTTCTACTTATTTTGTTATTACCTTCTAGGTCTATCAGAATGACGACTGGTCTGTATTTGTATAAATAATGTTTTGTTGTAGGACATGTTGTCACCTCAATGTGAATTTAATATCACTGTGTTAAACATTTAAAAATAATAAAATACTTGCACATGTGAACATACATACTACGTCTGTTTGTTTTTCAGGTAAAACTCTTATGAAACAACTTCTAAAAGTTTTCACAAATGACAAAAGTTCCTTAAATATCACAATCAATTCTCTTTTTATAAAAAAAAAAAAAAAAAAAAAAAAAACCGCCCTTAAGTTTGTACAATGATTTACACAAGCAGTGTTAAGAAGATCTGCATTATTGCTTTCATACACCGTCCATAAACCATAAAGACAACATATTTAGTTTTAACACATTTATCGTTTCTTATACAAACAAGGTTTCAGCTGAAGTCCGAATTTCTTTGTGTTCTCCGGTGCTTTTCTGGTCTTTATGAATTCGAAGGAGAAGAAGTGGCTATTTTCGGTGTCCTGAATGAAAAATGAGCTCAAATAAATAGCTTGTAAACAGCACTCGTCCGTTACTAAATTATAATCTGTTGCTATCTCCATTAGCGTACTGAAAAGCTAAGAAGTGTTGCTGTTGTTGTTAATATATTCCATTATTGATCTGCATAGTTGCAGAACAGCACAATTGTAGTCTGCAACACTGCACAATTTGGCCTGACTTTCCTTCCCTTAATACAGCATTAGACCTGCAACTAACAATCATTTATGATAATTAAGGAGGAGATTATGCTAACGATTGAATAGACAGTGGTATTTGCATGTGTCAGTTTTTAAACTGAATGTTTCGCATAATCATCTAAAGTAAGCAGTATATTGTAATTAACTGCTTTCAAAAAATGACTTCTTGCATTCCTACTCCAATATTATTTTAGTATTGTTATGTATTACAGTATTTATTAAGATGTTTATATGCATAATAAGGTGATATTATCTCGTATTTTTAGATTCATGTTATTTGAATCATATCAAGAGTCAAATATACACTGTTATATATATATATATATATATATATATATATATATATATATATATATATATATATATATATATAAACTGTATTTTTTATATGCTTATTTTGTTGATAATATAGTGATAATATCTTGTATTCTTAGATTGTATTGTCAAATCATATCAACAGTCAAAAACACTTTTATAAATATTACAGTATTTATAAATATTTTTAATATGCATATTATGGTGATATCTCGTAATCTTAAGACTGTATTATCAAATCATATGAAGAGTCAAATAAATACAAAGTTATATATGTATTACAGCATTTATTAATCATTTTCATATGTAGGGCTGCACAATATATCGCTTCAACATTGATATATCGCAATGTGGGAATCTGCAAGTCACATCGCAGGCTCTCAAGTGAATTTAAACCATTATGACCCAAGAAATGATAAAGTTTGCCACTTTAATAAAGATCAATTGTGTTTATTTATACAATGAAAACTATGCTGTGTTATTTTACTTTAGATTATTGATTTTCTGTACCTACCCTAATACTGGTAGACTCCATTAGAAAGTGCTGTTCTATATTCATCTGTGCTTTAACAGATTTTATTTTGTAAATATTTTATAAAAGAAAAGGTAACACTTTATTTTGATGGTCCATTTGAGTATTAGTAGACTGTCTGCTTAATATCTTTTGATACTGCTCCTTCAACAGACATTTAACTGACTGTAAGACACTTTGCAAGTACATGTCAACTTACACTAACCCTTACCCCAACCTAACAGTCTACTTATAATCTAATGACAATTAGTTGGCATGTAGATGCAAAGTAACTTAAATTCAACAAACAGACCATCAAAATAAAGTGCACAAAATAAATGTGTACTTTTTATGTACATGCACTCCCCTACAAAACCATCCCAATCAACATAAAATCTTATCTTAAGAAATTATATTCATATGGCAATATATAATTGCAGAGAAACCAAATGCAATGTCAGTTTTTTCTAATATGGTGCAGCCCTATTCATATTCATATTTTGGTAATGTTATCTTGTATTCTAAGATTGCATTATTGAATCATATCAAGAGTCAAAAACACTTTTTTTAATAAATATTACAGTATTTAGCGCTTCACTTTTTCCACATTTTGTATGTTACAGCCTTATTCCAAAATGGATTAAATTAATTTATTTCCTCAAAATTCTACACACAATACCCCATAATGACAATGTGAAAAAAATATTTTTTGAAATTGTTGCAAATTTATTAAAAATAAAAATCCTGAAAAATCACATGTACATAAGTATTCACAGCCTTTGCCGTGAAGCTCTAAATCGAGCTCAGGTACATTCTCTTTCCACTGATCATTCTTGAGATGTTTAAGCAGCTTAATTGGAGTTCACCTGTGGTAAATTCAGCTGATTGGACATGATTTGAAAAGGCATACACCTGTCTATATAAGGTCTCAGGGTTGACAGTTAATGTCAAAGCACAAACCAAGCCTGAAGACAAAGGAATTGTCTGTAAACCTCCAAGACAGGATTGTCTCGAGGCACAAGGCTGGGGAAAGTTACAGAAACATTTCTGCAGCTCTGAAAGATCCAATGAGCACAGTGACCTCCATCATCCGTAAGTGGAAGATGTTTTGGAACCACCAGGACTCTTCCTAGAGCTGGCCGGCCATCTAAGCTGAGTGATCAGGGGAGAAGGGCCTTAGTCAGGGAGGTCATCAATAACCCGATGGTCACGCTCTCTGAGCTTCAGTGTTCTTCTGTGGAGAGAGGAGAACCTTACAGAAGGACAACCATCTGTGCAGCAATCCACCAATCAGGCCTGTATGATAAAGTGGCCAGATGGGAGCCACTCCCTGCCTGGAATTTTCCAAAAGGCATCTGAAGGACTCTCGGACCATAAGAAACAAAATTCTCTGGTCTGATGAGACTAAAATTGAACTCTGTTTTTGGAGAAAACCAGGCAGCGCTCATCACCAGGCCAATACCATCTCTACAGTGAAGCATGGTGTTGGCAGCATCATGCTGTGGGGATGTTTTTCAGCAGCAGGAACTTGAAGACTAGTCAGGATAGAGGGAAAGATGAATGCAGCAATGTACAGAGACATTCTGAATGAAAACCGGTTTCAGAGTGCTCTTGACCACAGATAGTGGTGACGGTTCATCTTCCAGCAGGACAATGATCCAGAGCACACCGCCAAAAAAAATCAATGGAGTGGCTTCACAACAACATGATGAATGTCCTTGAGTGGCCCAGCCAGAGCCCAGACCTAAATCTTATTGAACATCTCTAGAGAGATCTGAAAATGGCTGTACACCATCACTTTCTATCCAACCTGATATAGCTTGAGAAATACTGCAAGGAGGAAAAATTCCAAAAGACAGGTGTGCCAAGCATGTGGCATCATATTCAAAAAGACTTGAGGCTGTAATTGCTGCCAAAGGTGCATCAACAAAGTATTGATCAAAGGCTGTGAATACTTATGTACATGTGATTTTACAGGGTTTTTTTTTTTATCAATTTGCAACAATTCACAATGTCTTTATGGCGTATTATGTGTAGAATTTTGAGGAAATAAATGTATTCAATCCATTTTGGAATAAGGCTGTAGCATTAAAAAATTTGGAAAAAGTGAAGTGCTATGAATACTTTCTTCACCAAGGTTAAAACTTATTTAACCAAAAATAGAGAAGAATTTCTGTGAGTTACACATTAATATTGTGGCGGAAAAAATTCTAGATCTATTCTAATTCTATTTTAATATCCAAATTTAATATAAATATTTAAACCCTCAGGAATCTAATCTAATATTCTTACTTGAACTATATCTGATTTAAACAAAGTATTGCTAAACATATCTGTGTAAATATTTTTAAGTCTTTAGTGTCACTTTTTAGCAATTGAAGGTGAATTAAAGGTTCAAATAAAGTATATTACCTTGTTGACTATCTTGAAGCCCATATTTGACAATGCACGAACAAACGAATGCACGTTTTCAAATCTACTGGCCACTTCAGCTATTTTAAGAACCCCGCTGTATAAAATGAAAGAAAAAAAGAAAAGGGTTTTGTTATGGTTTACCACAGACTCATAATGGTTTCGGATTATAAAATGAGCTGGTTACCCCATCACCAGGACTCTGTTTGCTTCTGCCAAAAAGTCTCCCAGATTCGTCCCCATCAGAGAAAGACAGAAAACAGCGATATTCACAGTAGAATCACCAAGAGGAACCTGGGAAAATGAACAGAGCTGCCTTTAAGTCTTTTGGCTGCTTTGCAAATCAAAGCTTTATTACTACGATAGCTTACTTTGGCCATGTCACAAGCAGTGGCAAGATCACAAACCGGAGCCAGATCAAAAGAGTGTACTTTGTTTTTGACACTCCGGGCAATTTTACAGTCTCCACAACCAAAGTCTGCAACAACTAAAGAAGCCGGTCTGAAAGAAAGGAAAAGGAAATGTGTTGAAAATTAGTGACATCATAAATAAAAATGCAAAAAAAACATCATACATGACCTATAGGGCTGCACGATATTGGAAAAATATGACATTGCGATATTTTGTTTTGGTGTGATACATATTGCGATAAGAAAACCAATTATGCCAGATGGCTTGAATAGCTCTATTTGTGAAAAATCATTAATTTACATTGGCTGGGTTGATTTTTTAATGATGTGGATCATGTATTCAAATAAAATTGCAAAAATAATTACACTAGAGCAAAAAAAAAGTAAATAAACAGTTCTTTGAGGTTTTTCAGAGAGTCACACATTATTCGAATTTAGAAATTTAGAAATGTAAAATAACGTTATATAGTTCATTGTATTTTAAAAATTTGTAAATTTTTCTTCATTAAAGTTATAAATGTTTTATGTTATTGTGTCCAAATGCTTTACCCTTTCTTGAAACGCCTTTAAAACACATGCAAATAATAAGGTTTCACTCTGTTATGGTTATGCGCTGATATGACTCACAAATCTCATGTATACTTAATTGTTGATCGATCATAATCACAACTTAACATTGCATATCCTGCGATGTGATCATTGCGGACACACATTGCAATATTGATGGCGAAATGATATACAGCCCTAATTTGACCACAGTGATTCAAAACAATTAATTATTGCTTATTATAAAGTGATGATGTGCTTATTATTACTTATTGTACATTTGCAAGAAATATGGTATAAAATATAATTATTATATTTATCACTACTATCATTACTATAAATTATTATGCTACTACGATTATTCTTTTATAGTGAGTGTTTATTACATACCAAGTAATATATATGAACAGCAATACCTATTCTTTTAATATATTTTTTATGATAATATACATACATTTTAAATCATTTTTAATATATGTACAAATCTTAACAGTTAGTGTCTATATGCTTATTAAATACCAAGTGATATATACATGCATATATATATATATATATATATATATATATATATATATATATATATATATATATATATATATATATATATATATATATATATATATACACAAACACACACACACATATATATATATATATATACATACATACATACATACATACATACATATATATATATACATACATATATATACATATATATATATATATATATATATATATACATATACATATATATATATACATATACATACATATATATATATATATATATATATATATATATATATATATATATATATATATATATATATATATATATATACATATATATATATACATATGTATATACACATATATATCTATATATCTATATATATATCTGTATCTATCTATCTATCTATCTATCTATCTATCTATCTATCTATCTATCTATATATATATACACACACATATATACATACACACATACATATGCATATAAAAACATAATAATATTTTTGTATCTTTTAATCAATTTTAAATGCATATTATTTTTAATATATGTACAATTAAATATATTATTCTTAGTAGTACTTTTGTTTTATTTAAATTACATTAAAAATAAAGCAATTTATAAAATAATTTGTTACAATTATTATAATAAAAATATAATTTATGAAAAATTTTACTATAATATTGAGCTATATTAATACTAAACCAATAAAACTAACAATAAAATAACTTAATACTTTCTATTATGTAAGAATTACAGTTGAAGTCAAAATTGTTAGCCCCCCTTTGATTTATTTATTTTATTATTATTTTTTAAATATTTCCCAAATGATGTTTAACAGAGCAAGGAAATTTTCACAGTATGTCTGATAATATTTTTTTCTTTTGGAAAAAGTCTTATTTGTATTATTTCGGCTAGAATAAAAGCAGTTTTTAATTTTTTTTATCCATTTTAAAGTCAAAAATATTAGCCCCTTTATGCTATACATTTGTTTCGATAGTCTACAGAACAAACCATCGTTATACAATAACTTGCCTAATTACCTTATCCTGCCTAGTTAACCTAATTAACCTAGATAAGTCTTTAAATGTCACTTTAAGCTGTATAGAAGTGTCTTGAAAAATATCTAGTAAAAAATTATGTACTGTCATCATAGCAAAGATAAAATAAATCAGTTATTAGAAATGAGTTATTAAAACTATTATGTTTAGAAATGTGCTAAAGAAATCTTCTCTTCGTTAAACAGAAATTGGGGGAAAAAATAAACAGGGGGGCAAATAATTCTGACTTCAACTGCATATACACGCATCAAACACAACAAATTACAAATAATTTTAAAATTATTTTTCTGGACTGAAAATAAAATAGAAATCGTAATATTATATAATTTTTTTTTCTTATATGTTCTTAGTCATTTTTCAGTCAAAATATATTATTTGCTCTGCCTACACTTATAAACCTAGTAATCATCACTCACTTCTGACAAATATAGGAGATGATGGAATCCACAGGGTTTGTGGGCCAGTGTTGAACCTGTGTTGTGTAGCCCTTGTGATAAATGGTGATGGCTTCTGGATCCTGCTGAAACATGCGTTTGGCCGCAGCGCTGGTGGATGTGTAGAGCTGCTCATTGATGAAGCGAAAACGAGCAGCTTCTAACTGCTTCTCCATCTTTAACCTTAAAGCAGTGGAAGGGTCAAGAGGAGCTGTTTTCTCTTCAACACCCTTCACATCCACCGCTGCATCTTCTGGGGTCTTAGTGACTTTATTACTATCAGTACAACTTGACTTTGACTTCAAAATACGACGCAGTTTCTCGGCCTGTAATTTTTTTGTCTTTTTTGCATGTTTGTCGGTTTCTCCTATTTCTTGTGAGGTGTTGTTGATCAGGGAGTCGTCAACTTTTATAGTTTCTGTGATGATTGTTTTATCTGTTTTAGAGTCTGTGCAAGTTCCAGAATTGTCCACAATGGAGGAAATCCCATTCTTTTCAATTATCTTGTTAATTTTTTTGGACGTTTTTTTGGATGTCCTGTCAGGTTTCGGGGGGTTCTTGGATTCTTTGACATCCTGTGTTTGAACTAATGTTTCCTTCTGTGGACTGGTATCATCAACACTTGTCGGTTTTGGAAGATATTTGTTTTTACTCTTTCTTTTGTTCTTCATCTTGTTCTTCCACTGCTGTCTGCTCAGCTTTTTCTCTGTCTGACTTTCGTTTTTCTCCAACTCAGCTCCGACTGCTTCGTCATCTTTTTTGGGCTCTTCTGACACCACTGATCCTGCAAACACAGATTTGTGCGGGAAAAGTCAGTAATGTTCTTGATGGCAGACATAAAGTGAACATCATATGCACTCACTTTTTGTTTTCTTCACCGTCTTCTTCACTGGTTTTGTCGTCATCTTTTTCTTCTTTACTGGTGTTTCAGAATCCTCTTCCCCCATCTGCTTCTCTTTATTATCAGCGTTAGATTTTCTTTTACGCTTTTTGCATCTTTTCTTTTTTGGTTTCTTGACTGCAGTGGACGCGTCTTTCTCCTCGTCACTATCCTCCTCAACAGCTTTCCCAACTTCCCAGTCTGGAACTGAACCCAGTGTTTGCAAGGTTTTCAAAAGACTTTGTTTACCCACAGCTTTTTTCTGTTGGAATATAAAAACATAATTTTCAGACTTAAAATGTTCAGGGACAGATCTGAAATCAAAACATTGAAGGATGTGAATTATAGGCATGGGATGATAACTGTTTTCAAGGTATACTGCGCTTTGGGAAAGTCAAGGTTTTAAAACTGGCAAAATTTTCTGTAATACCTTTCCAAAGGTATGTGTAACATACATACATATATATATACATATATATATATATATATATATATATATATATATATATATATATATATATATATATATATACATATATATATATATATATATATACATATATATATATATATATATATATATATATATATATATATATATATATATATATATATATATATATATATATTTATTTATTTATTTATTTATTTATTTTAGTTTTTTAGGACAACAGTATTTCCAGCAGAAAAGATATCCAAAGATGATGTTTTAAATTGTGAAGTTTTTGAAACAAATGAAGAATTTGAATTATTCTGTCTGACATGTTTACTGTTCCTAAATATTTTAAATCTTTCAAAAAATAAAATATATTGTTTTCAAAGGGGAACTTTTCAAAATGTATTTTTTTTAGCCCAAACATTTAAAAAGAACTTATTTTAGAGCAGTGAGCACAATACCGTGATACCATGGAACAGTGATATTTTTATCCAAGGTTATCATACCGTCAGAATCTTACACCGGTCCATGCCTAGTGAATTATGTGATAATAATGTTGTAAAAATTGTTTACTTTCTTGCACGGATGATCAATTAATTTCAGGAGGCACAGATATTAATTTTGTTTTGCTTGATTGTTATTATTGTTTTCCCAGCAGGCACCTTGATGCCAAAACGACAAAAAAAAATTATGTCAGTTGACTACCTTAATGTCAACATGACATCATATTGACAGCTAACACTGGTATTTAAAACAACAACAGGACTGCCCTGTAATCGCTTTTTGATGCAATGTTACATGTAAATTTGATGTCAAGGTATAGTTTACCTGCACTGTAAGGGGCAAATCGCATTAATGTGTGGATATCGGATGGAGGTCAAAGTTTTGACGCCAAATTGAATTAGCATTTATCGGTCTCTGACAGGTGATGTCACCCTCGTGAATGGCAAGTTGTATTAGGGGTCTAGCCACCCTTTGTGGGGTATCCAAGTTACAATAGCTAAGTACAATAGCTATTATATGGTTTTAGCTTCTTTCGCAGGAGTAAATACAGTGTTACTTTCTTGTTCTGTAAAGGGTTGTAATAGTAAACACACGATTGAAAAGGTAAACAAATTAATCACAATGACAGATATTTTAAATTTCCCATTTGGAACAAAGGATATAGACAGAATGTAGCGGTAATAACAGATGCATCGGGTGTCCGGGGTTACAGCAATGAGACGCAAAAATATACTTTTACCAACATATCTCCGTTTAAGTACGTTTGCTCTCGATATTTCATAAAGGTAAGTATGTAACAATATTTAGGCAACTTTACAATTGTCATTGCTTTGAATTAAAATAATTATTTATAGCCTATGTGACACTTTAGTTTTAGGGTAGAACTGCATTTTAAATCTGATTGAGTTAACTAGGTCAATATGGATTTATGATTGTAAAGTGATTTATAGTTAAAAATTGCAAAAAAAAAAAAATTCACATTAGTTATTACAACTGACATTTGCTGATTTTCTCACCACTTGTCAAAAGGTTCATTTTCGACTGTTCTTTTTCTGAAAACAAATATTTTTTTTTGTTGAAAACATTAAAGGATTTTTCTACATTTATTTGGTGTTATATAATTGATAAAATGATGAGTAAATTATCAGTTAATGTTCTTTCTGGGAGTTAATACTTTAACTCTTTTAAATAAATCAATTCAGGTTTTTCATGCTTCATGCAACGTATCATATTCCCACAATTAGTGTAACATTATAGTACATTTATTTTTACTTATTCTTTCTATATGTAAGATTTTTTCTGGATATACATTTCTAATTTTGTCATTGCTGGCCAACCTGCATATGAGATGGGTTTTTAATTGTAATCACCCTGGTTTGTAACTGAAATTAATGTTCTACTGAAGAAACAGCAAGGAAATAGCTCATGTTAATGCTAATTTTTGGGTGAATCCCATTCAATTAGATGAAAAAGACCAAAAAAAGAAAAAAGAAAAAGAAATCCAATCAATACCTTGCCAGATGCAGGAGACAATTTAGCAGACAGAGAGGATCCATTTAGTGATGGAGAATCAGTCCATTCCTCTTCAGCAAACATGTTTGTAAACGCTGTTAATGAGAGATAAACTATAATTAATTAAACCTCTAGAATTTGCAAACCAACAGTTGACATGCATAACTTAAGTTTCTGCATTGTCAGATTATAAAATATATAATGGATGAAGTTGGCTGAAATGGATTTTCATACTCAAAAAGTATATTACTGTAGTAAACCACAAATATTTTACATTTATTTATACAGCTACTTACATTTCTCTTGCTCTCTCACACGTGCAAATCCCCGTCACGATGTTTTGTGTACATCCGGGTTAGCGTGACAACTTCCTTTCTAAACGAGTCGGGATGCTGCGGTGTTCAAATGCGCTCTTTTCTCGTTATCCATCTAGTATTTTGATTGACACAAAGATCGAGTTCGGTAGATGTTAACATAATGTTTGAGTAATGAATAGAAGTGACTTTGTTTTCAACTAAACTTTGTTTTCTATCGTCTTCTATCGGTAATGGAAAGCTCGATTCATGTATGGGAGTCGGTTCTTTTGAACAGTTCGGTTAACTGCACTGATTGTTTTGTTCAATTGTTAAAGTTTACATTTCTCTGGCTATCATGACTTATACGTTTTTAATAGAAAGTATTAGATTTTTAAAATGTCTGATAAAATACTTTTGGAAGAGCTTAATAGTCAAGTTCAAAACAAAATTTACATTTGACGGGCCAAAAAATAAAACTCTGTGGATCCATTGGAAATTTCCTAAATTCATATTTTTTTTCGGCTTAGTCTCTATTCCAGGGTTCGCCATAGCAGAATGAACCGCCAACCACTTCAGCATATATTTTACACAGCGGATACCCTTCCAGCTGCAACCCAGTACTGGGAAACAACTATACACACTCATTCATACACATACACTATGGCCAGTTTAATTAATTAAATTCACCTTAAGTCATTGGACTTGTGGGGGAAACCGGGGCACCCGCAGGAAACCCACACGAACACTGGGAGAACATGCAAACTCCACACAGAAATGCCAACTGGCCCAGTCAGGGCACGAACCAGCAACCTTCTTGCTGTGAGGCAACAATGCTAACCACTGAGCCACCATGTCACCCAATTTGCTAAATATATGTTTATTTTTCCACAAATAATTTCATATTTGGTTTAGTTTCATAATTACAATGTTTTTTGTTATTTAAAATTGAAAAGTGAACAGTGACAGCACACGACTATACAGCACAGTTCAAAATACACTCAGAAAAAAAATACATTGAATGTAATGAAAAAGCATGGTACCAATAACAGTGAGATACACTGTCGTCCAGTGATAGGTTTCTCATCAAAAAAACTGAAATTTAAATCAGGTTTGTGTTATTTTAAATAAACCCTGATGAAATAAAAACAGCCCGAAATGTACTTATGTTATGGTAAATGTTCATAAAATTAATGCTGAGCTTTATCTACAAAAGATTTAGGATATTTGGCACAACTTTTCTCTCCATATGGCAACTAGCATATGCTTAAATGTTTTCATGCTAGCATGTGCGTGGAAATGTTTCTAAACCTTGTTATACTCGAGTTAGTTTGTGCCCAGCTCATTCTGTGTTGCTCATATTTTCTAAAATAAATAATTTGGTAATACTGTACAACTTTAGAGAAACCTAAACTAAAGTTTGAGTTTATGAGTATGATTATTTGAGTTTATGTATAATGCGATTCATGTTGAACACTGCTTATCAAGCATGTTGCATTAGTCCAAATGATTATTTATTATTATTATTATTATTATTATTATTATTATTATTATTATTATTATTATTATTGTTGTTGTTGTTGTCATCATCATTATTATTAAGGCTATTTATGGGACATTCTACCAGAAACTTGAATGACTTAAGCTTGTTGCCCTAAAATCAGTCATACAAAAACAAGCATAAAATTCAAAGATAGAATGCATCCTTAATCACTGTCAGCTTCTTCTCCGTCAAAAGTCACTTCCGAGTCATAGCCTTAAACGTGTATTGTACGCATTTTATGTTAAAGTTAATGCAAATGTGACAGGACTGACAGAAACAGGGACAACTGTATAATTTGTATTATATACTTGTAGTATTTATTTGTAGAATTTATTTATAATTTCATGTTTTTAATCAACTGATATGAATGATAACAAATTAAACTTGCTATTTCTGAATGTTTTTTTCTTCTTCTAAATAACAGTTTTTAGCATAACAAAACTATTAATAGACAAGGACAATGACAGGGTTTGTATATTTGTAAAGTGTTTTTGATATAGAAAAAAAATAAAAAATCAGAGAACCAAATGAATGGCATATTCCTTTACAGAACAACTCACAGAAATCAAACATCAGGCCAATTTTTCAAATGTTTGGGATGAAATACTTTTTATTCACTGTTTTTTAGGTTTTTATTTCAGGGACAGATAATGTGTGTTTCTGGTACAATG
>NC_079449.1:32934727-32967227 GCF_903798145.1 Danio aesculapii | reverse complement strand
GTTAAAATTCTAGCACAATTTATATTTTATTTAATTATGTTTATTATTTACAGTACTGTTGTTTTCAATCAATGTTTGTGTGTGTGTAAATGAAGTTCATAAGATTCATCACCTTTCATCAGAGTTGTCTTAAGTTGTGAAAATAAGACAATTATTTTAAATTTGGACTAAATGTCATTATTAGTGTTCCATTTTGTGCAAACAAATGACTTAATTGAAAATTCAGAGAAATTTGTTTATGTGCATAAATATAACAAAATATACATATACACCATATATTTTCTACACCATGACATGCATTAAAACTTCCATTATTAGATTATTGAATAGGCATTGCTTAGAAAACTAGGTCTTTCCAGTGGGATATAAACAACAGACCAAAATATGTACATAATATAAATATAATATCTGATAAGAAGTATTGATAATTCATTGCCTTATAGTGTGAATATGTAATCTATAAAAAGTTACTGATTACTGTACGCCCCCCTCACTTTCAGAGACAGACCATTTAGAAACAGGTGATTAATAATTATATGAACGTATGATCTCATATACAGCCGTCCCTCCCACTTTTAAAATGTCTTCTACGCCCCTGGGGGAGACCAAGGGAAGTCTTCTCATTTTATTTTCAATATATTTGATGATATTTTAGCTGTGTGAGAGATGGTCAATGGTACTTGGTACAATGTTACTGTTACTTAAATAATGTTTAGATGTTATTTATTCATTTTAAAAATACATGTTTGATAAACCACTAAAACTTGCTCTATATCCTCATGCTATTAGCATGTGTGCCATGTGGCTATTTAGCATGTATTTGATAATTATATGCCAAAAACCTTTAGGTTTAGGTTACATTACTTATATTGTAAAAATACACTCACTGGCCACTTTATTAGGTACACTTGTCCAACTGCTTGTTAATGCAAATTTCTAATCAGCCAATCACATGCAGCAACTCAATGCATTTAGGTATGTAGACATGGTGAAGATGATCTGTTGTCACCAGACCAAGCTGAACATCCAAAGAGTGTGTGGATATTCATTTGGGTGTTTATTTCTGTTATTGAATTTATTATTATTATTTTTTTTTCGAAAAAATTAGGTTAAATTACTTTATTTTAGTCTGTGTTATGTTCATCATTTATCCAATAGTTGACTTAATTACATGACTTTAAAAATTTTACTCTTGCACTTCGGGCCTCCTGTAAAATTTAAAAATGGCACTGCATTTTTTTAAATACACCCTTCGTTCACATTTAGTTTTTTTTTTTTAGTAACAAATATAAATTATTCAAACATTTAACCAACTATTTCCTAAAGATGAACCCATTTGTGAGTGGAAGACAAAATAATTACTTTACAGTTTTTTCAAAATACCCTTTTAAACAGTAACTTCCCCAACTTTGAAACCTTAAAAAAAACAAAGGTGTCTGAGATTGCCCAATATTCATTTCAAACAGTTAAATATTTGTGTTGCTATTACAAAAGCAAATGTTACCTATTCGGTGGATGTCAGGTTAATCTAAACCCAAGTACTTCCTCACCCTTCATTTAGAGGCGCTAGAAAATCCTCTGACTGACTGTTACAAAACAAAGCGAAGAAGTCGTTCTGTTCTCTGATTGGTCGTTGCGTTGCTCAGCGGTATTATGTTTGTTAACGTAACTGTCAACAAAGTATGAAAGCTTTGATTCACTGATAATGTGATTTAGTACACTTTAAATGTGAGGAATGAAGAATAAAAAAGTGAAACCCTCCAAATGTGTAAGCAACAGGAAAAGAGGTAAGCTGCACTGGCTACTTTGGCTTGTCTAAGTTACGTTAATTTGTCGCTAATCCACCAGTCTTTTAGAGAGCTTTAAAACTTAACCAGGACAAAACCTGCGTCTCTAAACGTAGTGAGCTGCCTAACTAGACAGCATCTTAGGGTTCATTGTCTATTCATTTGTCTCTAGCCCAAGTGATAGAATTGGCTTTTGGTTATTGTTGTTTGATGTTACGAAAATCAGCCATGGATTTACTTCAAATAAAACAAAACAAAAAACAACATGGTTATTATAGCGCGACTCTGATAAACATTCATTAACCATGGTTTTACTACTCAAACCATAGTTTAAACATGGTATTTGTAGTGTAATAGTGGTTGTAAAAGTGCTAATCATTCTGCTAAAGGCATGTATACCGAACTATTCTTTTACCATATTAAACCAATGGTTAAGTTTTATAACCAGGGTCTCACAATAGCATTTATAGTAATGCATAAAACAACATGGTTATTATAGTTAGACTATGGTAATTAACCACGGTTTTGCTACACTAAGCATAGTTTAACTATGGTATTTGTAGTAATTGTTTGTACAGATGATAATCAATCTGCTAAAACATGCTTGCTGCACTTTGCCATGATGAAACATTGGTTAAGTTTTATAACCATGGTTTAACAATTATTTATGGTTTAACAAAATTTATAGTAAAACTGTGGTTATACAAATAATAATCTGCTAAAATACTATGGTTACTATCATAGTAAAGCCATGGTTAATCTTCATAACCATAGCTTTTATAGCAAAACTGTGATTCTACAAGTGTATTACTATTATAACAACACATTTACCATAATAAATCCATGGTTAATCTTCATAACCATAGCTTTAATAGCAAAACTGTGAATCTACAATTGTATTACTATTATAACAACACATTTACCATAATAAAACCATGGTTAATCTTCATAACCATAGCTTTTATACCAAAACTGATTCTACAAGTGTATTACTATTATAACAACACTTTTACCATAATAAAACCATGGTTAATCTTCATAACCATAGCTTTTAAAGCAAAACTGTGAATCTACAATTGTATTACTATGGTAACAACACTTTTACCATAATAAAACCATGGTTAATCTTCATAACCATAGCTTTTATAGCAAAACTGTGACTCTACAAGTGTATTACTATTATAACAACACTTTTACCACAATAAAACCATGGTTAAGCTTCATAACCATAGCTTTTATAGCAAAACTGTGACTCTACAAGTGTATTACTATTATAACAACACTTTTACCACAATAAAACCATGGTTAAGCTTCATAACCATAGCTTTTAAAGCAAAATTGTGACTCTACAAGTGAATTACTATTATAACAACACTTTGACCATAATAAAACCATAGTTAATCTTCATAACCATAGCTTTTATAGCAAAACTGTGATTCTATAAGTGTATTACTATGGTAACAACACTTTTATCATAGTAAAACCATGATTAATCTCCTTCTAAATGTGTTTATTTTTTACCATGGTACTAATATTAATATTCCCTTTTTTATTATGATCTTTTTTGTTCTCCACTCTCTGCAGTGCTCAGCGACGTGTCTCCGTCCACCAGCATTCCTCCTCTGGTTGAAGGCCAGCTAAGATGTTTTCTGAGAGTGACGGTCAGTAAAGCGCTGTGGACCATCATCAGACCTCCACCTGTGACTCTGATCAGACTGAGATGGTGGGGAGAGTCTTCAAACGGCACCTACTTCAGGCCTAGAGATGGACACGCTGAACAGAAGGGGCTCAAATCCACAGCCCGCTTTCCTGTTCGATGTGGACCAAAACAGCTGACTTCTTATTTAACAGGTCTGATTGTTTGTGAATCTATTATCTAACATCATATAAGGCAGCGTGTGTGTAGCTTAGTGTTTGATTCTGATGTAAATGTGTTTTTCGTTTGCAGATATGGGCTCGCTGGTGCTGGATGTGCTTACAAAGGCTGATCATTTGCCTATAGCTCGAGCTCAGATTCCAGGAATCGCCCGGTTGTCTTTTCACACTCCATAAATGGATATTTCACTCTTGTTTCCCCGACATCAGAAAAACTCGGAGAGCTTCAGGTGAATGAGATGTTCTGCTGAAAGATTTGTTGTGTTGTAACATAGGTTAGGGCTGCACGATATTGGAAAAAACTGACATGGCGTTGTTTTGTTTTTTTGCAATATACAGGTAAAGTCAGAATTATTAACCCTCTTTGATTTTTTTTTTTCTTCTTTTTGAAATATTTCCCAAATGATGTTTAACACAGCAAGGAAATTTTCACAGTATGTCTGATAATATTTTTTCTTCTGGAGAAAGTCTTGTTTGTTTTATTTCAGCTAGAAAAAAGCAGTTTTAAATTTTTTCAAAGCCATTTTAAGGTCAAAATTATTGGCCCCTTAAAGCTATACCGGTTTCTTACATTCTTCAAAATATCTTCTTTTGTGTTCAACAGAAAAAAGGAAACTCAAAGGTTTTTAACAACTTGAGAGTGAATAAATAGTGATTAAATATTAATGTATTATCTCTTTTAAAACAAAGACATTGTCATGCATCAAGTCAAGTTTAACAGATGAAACTTGACTTGATGGTTTAAAAGTTTATATATATATATATAAATGATTATAAAATCACTTTTGTAAATATTTATTTTGTGTAGACCCAAAATTTTTTTTTACTAACATATATACGAAATGGTAACACTTTCTAAAATTCAAAAATGTAAAATATATTTAACATTGGGATTGGATTCTGCCAGTTTGCTAGAAGAAAATGCAGTCAGCCTTGGAAAATCTGTGCATTTTATGACCTGAAGTGAAGATGACATAAAAATCTGTGGAAAGACTCTTAAAAATACCTCTTATTAAGAGGTATTTAATTTAACTCTGATTCCTGTATAATCCCTGTTGTAAATGCTGAACTATGATTATTAAATACTTTACAAGTTTTGTTCATTCTTAGTTTATGTAAATGCATTAACCAAAAATAAAATTATGTAATTATATAAATAAAATAATAATACCATGTTTTTATATTCAATTTCTCTTTTCATTTTTTATTTCAGTAATTCTAGAATTTTAGCTGATTTTATTTCATCACTTTTTATGTTGTTCTGTATGTTGAATTATACGCTAGCTTTTCTCATGTACCATAGGTCACACTTGCCCTTGAAGCGTTAACAGAAGGATATGAGAGCAGTAGTTCAGTACCCACCACTGATATGAGCCTCGACGCACAGACACTTGTTGTAACTGACCACAACAAGCCTGTCCTGCCATCCTTGGATCAGGCTCTGTCGCGTGTGAAGGAGACGGCTGCCAACAGCTCTGGACACATGCCCAGGTTTGATCATTTGACTGCTGCATGAACAAAATCTAATTGAATTACTCAACTGACATGCTGATAGGGCATAGGGCCTTTACAGCACCGGCTGATTTGATTTTTATCCAAATATTTTTATTAACACCACTTTTAGCAATTTTAACATACACACACACACACACAAATAAAAAAATAAGTAAACTCTAAAAGCTTTTTTCTCTTGCTGCTTAACCTTAAGTATTATGCATTATTATTTCTTTATTCTGTTATAAATTATAAAACGCAACACTCAGCCTTTTAACTCAACTTTTAATGTAGTTCAGACGTCACTGTGATTAAATGAACAGACAAGATCAATGAAAAAACATACAAACCCTCAAAAAAAAGATAAAATGCCTTTGATGAAACTTTCAAGTAAAAAATATTTGAATAATTGTAATTTGAATATTACTTAAGACTTGTATTTAGTGTTATTTGTTTAATTATTAGCTTTTTATTATGTTTTTTTTCAACACATTTCTACACATAATAGTTTTAATAACTCATTTCTAATAACTGATTTATTTAATCTTTGCCATGATGACAGTAAATAATATTTTACTAGATATTTTTCAAGACACTTCTATACAGCTTAAAGTGACATTTAAAGGCTTAACTAGATTAATTAGGTTAACTAGGCAGGTTAGGGTAATTAGGCAAGTTATTGTATAATGATGGTTAGTTCTGTAGACTATCGAAAATATATATAGCTTGTAATTTTGACCTTAAAATGGTTTAAAAAATTGTTTCAATCTAGCTGAAATAAGAATTTCTCCAGAAGAAAAAATATTATCAGACATACTGTGAAAATTTCCTTGCTCTGTTAAACATAATTTCGGAAATATTTAAAAAAAGAAAAAAAATCAAAGGCAAGGCGACACACCACGCAGCCATGCATTTTAGAATTCTAAACATAGATTTCTATTAGGGTACACACATCGGTGCCGCAAAACGGCGGCTGTCCGCAGCGCCCAGCCACAAATCAGGACACTGTTTATATTTCTGCCACGCCACAGAGTGCCATGTGAATAGTTTCATATTAAATAACATTCGAATGTGTGCGTCTGGCGGTCTGGTGTGCGATAATTCCAACTCTCATGTGCGCACCATCTCGTGGTCATCCGGTGTGCGGTATAGTCTCGCTTTAGTCCCTTTCTTGTCATGTACTTTTTAAAATAATTTTTCTAAATGATGTTTTTATTTTTTATATATTTCATCTGTCATTATACAACTCCAAATCAGAAAAGGTTGTGTTTATATTATATAATGTACATTTTTTTTTTTTTTTTGGTTTTCTTTTAGAGGAAAGGATTACTTGTATTTTCAACAAAGCAGTAATGTCGTGCCAGCTTCTTCAACTGGAAAAGCTGAACCTGCTTCTTCAAATAGCCAGACATCTGCTGACCTTTTGTCAGGTATCTTTTGTCATTTATTTTATTCACAGAATTTAAAGACATGCATTGCCATTGTTATTATTAAACTCAGCATTGTCTTCCTGAAATAATTTGTTTTAATAATAATAGATAATGTCCAATTATTTGTCAAATCTTATTATCACTTCACTTCATTGATTTGGAATTCTTTTCAAGATACAGTCCTGCCTTTATGGCAGTTCCGCTGGCAAATCTAGTCATTAAAAAATAAGACAGTGCTTTACACTTAATTTTTTGTTTGTATTCTTCCAGTCCTTCTGGAGCGTGGCAGCAAACTTAGAAATGCCATGGTGATTTCTGCCCTGAAGTCTGATGTGGAGGCAGATGTTCCTCTGAAGGACGTTCCCCTGCCCCTTCCCAATTACAACACTGATGCTTTGTATGAACTCTTTTATTTCATTCACATAACGATGAGGGGTCAAAATAAGACAATAAATTATGCGAATATGAAATCTAAATAATCATTATCTTTCTTTTAAGGCCAGGCAGGCCGTCATCGGGACAGTTTCTGGAGAACATCCTTCAATCTGAGATCCAGCTTCCTGCTCAGGACCTCACAGAGCCAAGGCAGCATAGAGTCCACACAGAAGACATGGCTGTGGATCTGCTGCTGGGGAGGTATTAGATTAAAATAATTTTTTAATTTTACCCTGGGTAAAAAATCTTGGGGTTATTCTGGATAATGGCTTGAGCTTGGACATACAGATAAATGCAGTGGTCAAATCCTGTTTCTTTCAGCTGCGACTTTTATAAACAGTCAATCTATTTCATCTAGAAAAAAATTTGAAAAAATAATCCATGCTTTTATTACCACTAGATTGGACTATTGTAACTCATTATACTTTGGGATTAGTCAGAAAACCTTATAACCAATTAGTTAAAAATGCTGCTGCAAGGCTTTTAACAGGTACCAAGAAACATGACCACATTACCCCAGTTTTATGCACTTTGCACTGGCTGCCTGTGCACCATCGAGTCACTTTTAAAATGCTTCTGTTGGTTTTTAAATCTCTAAATGGCCTGGCACCTTCTTATCTCTCAGACATGTTAATTGAGCATCAGCCTGATCGGTCTCTTCGGTCATCTAACCAGAGACTGTTATGCATCCAAGTCGAGGCTGAAATGCAGAGGTGACTGTGCCTTCGCAGTAGCTGGTGCTAGGTTGTGGAATGCTCTGCCCCTCTGTATCAGATCTGTTTTATCTCTGTCTGTTTTTAAGTCTAGGTTAAAAACTTACCTCTTTGATTTGGCATTTTATCAGTGAAAATTGTCTGTTTTAGCTATAATTTTATAATTATTAATATATATTTCTGTTTCTATTCTATTTCTATATATTTCTCTGTTTTGATTTGTACTGTGCAGCACATTGGTCAACCTCTAGTTGTGTTAAATAGTGCAATATAAATAAAATTGACAATGACTTTAACATTAAAAATCATAAAAATATGTGTTTTTTTCCTGTTAAATTGTTATAACTGGGTTCTCTGTTCATCTATTAATCCAGAAAATGTGAAAAAAGACAAGCAAGTTTGTTTTGCCATTTTTTTTTCTGCAAGCTTGGTGGAAACAGATTTCAGCACTTAATGTGCATGTTTCTACCAACATCGCAAGTCAAATATTATTCAGTAAGCAAAAATATAAATGCAACATTTTTGGTTTTTGCTTCCATTTTTTATGAGGTGAATTCAAAAATCTAAAACTTTTTCTATGTATTTAAAAGGCCTATTTCTCTCAAAAATCATGGCCAGCCTGAGGCACAACTGTGCAATAATCATGCTGTCGGATCAGATTAGACAAAAATTTGAACAATATTGGAGAGAAATGCCCTTTTGTGCATATAGAAAATGTTTTAGATCTTTGAATTCAGCCTGTGAAAAATGGAAGCAAAAACAAAAGTGTTGAGTTCATAATATTGATGAGTGTATATTTGCAGTTTTTATTTATGCTAGATTACATCATTAAAGAGGGTCAGTTCATGTTTCTGAAGGATGGATCAATACAAGCACTTTATGCTCTTATTTTTTGTCTAGAAGAAGGATATGATGTCATAATCTCTTCCTCTGCATTGTTGTTTGACTCTGGTTTGCACATTTAAGGCTTTAATATTTTGGTCAGTTTGGGTGTGTGTTACTTGTTTTTTAATTCTGAAGTGTCAGAATAGTGTGTATAGGCTCCGCCCCTTTTCTAGAATGTGGCAGCACATTTGCATTTAAAGGGACACACACACAAATTACCTGACTGCTCAAATCAAAGTAGTGGCAATAGTTATTTTGAGCTAACACTCCAGAACAAACACATTCTGGACACGTTTAAGATTTATAACATATTTTAGATATATATATTTACATCTTATAAAAAGGGGCATAATATGTCTCTTTTAAGTGAAGAAATTGGAACTTTGCTCACAAATATTTAACATAGTTATGTGAATCTTTTAGAGTGAGCTTGACGTTTAGGTTTGTGGCTCTTTTCCTCAGTGTTAATGGATCTGTGCTGCAGTTCTGGGACGGAGAAGGCTCTCTCGCAGATTCTCTGTCTGATCACAGCAGTGTGCTAATGGACAGTGAGCTCAATGACCCTCAGTATGATCAGAGCCTTCTGGAGAACCTCTTCTATAAACTACCTGTAAGCCATGCAGTGCAACCCAATGAGCTTTAGTTTCGCAAACATCGCTGTGTATAGCTGTAATATGTTTTCTTATTTCAGATATCAGATGAATGTTTGGAAGAGCACCATGAAAGAAAAGCCGCAGCAGAGAAGACTGTGCACACAAATCCAGCCAAAAATACCAGGTCTGTTGGTGTAACACAAGAAACAAGCCCCAAAACTCAATTGATTGGTTAATTTTTAGCGTCATTTACTAAGAACTTATAATAACATTTAATAATTTATAATAACCCAAACAGATTTTTCAGGTTGTTTTCAAATTTTCTTATGTATTGTACATTTATTTTTAGGATGTATTATAACATTGTTTCTTTACCACGTTCCTAAAGGACCACCAACACCATGTTTTGGATGTCTCCTTTGTCTGGCACACTCATTACAAGTCTTTCAGTCTCTGCTGATCTGAATCAGCTGTGTTTGGTTATGGAGATATAGAAAATGTGCAGAGATGGTGGTACTCCAGGAACAAGGTTGAGAAACACTGTATTATAAGATAAAATATTATAATTGTCTTATATATTTATAAAAATAAAAAATATATGCATAAAGTGTTAACAAAAAAAATAAATAAATTTAAAGGTAGAATGTAAATTAAATGACCACAAAGTTTCCTTGTGAGAACAGTGATTTGTTTATTTTTAAGTCTATATAAGCTTTTTTTACACACTATATATGAGTTTAAAAACGGGACAGGCAGAGAGACTAAAAAGGACCAGTTTTGTTTAGCAGGAAAGCAGACATGACCACAGGATGTTCATATACGCATTATACATTTTCAGTGCCACCACAAAGAAGCATATGATCTGTTTATGTATATTTGTAAAAAGGCAACCAACCTCCAAATTTTGATGAATTTCATTCATTCTTGCTGAGTAAAGCTATTAATTTCTTGTAAAAAAAATCTTACTGATTATAAAATTTGAGGAAGGAAAATAACAATGTATATAAATGTTTTTACTTGATAAAAGTACACACACAAAAAAAAAAAAAAAAAAAAAAAAATATATATATATATATATATATATATATATATATATATATATATATATATATATATATATATATATATATATATATATATATATATATATATATATATATATATTATATAGTTATAGTTATAATGCCTGCACATGTTTGCCTCACACAAAAAGGTCGCTGGGTCGAGCCTTGGCTGGGTCAGTTGGCGTTTCTGTGTGGAGTTTGCATGTTCTCCCTGTGTTTGAGTGGGTTTCTTCCAGGTGCTCAGGTTTCCCCCACAAGTCCAAAGACATGTGGTACAGGTGAATTGGGTAGGCTAAATTGTTCGTAATTTATTTGTGTGAATGAGTGTGTGTGGGTGTTTCCCAGTGATGGGTTGCAGCCGGAAGGGCATCCGCTACGTAAAACATTTGCTGGAGGATAAGTTGGCCGTTCATTCCACTGTGGAGACCCCAGATTAATTAAGGGACTAAGCCAAAAAGAAAATGGATGAATGAATATAGTTATAATAAATAAAAAATAAAATATTAATATGATAAAATTATTATATTTTCTTTTAATATAATAAAAAAGAAATATTAATTGTCAGATGATATAAAAATTATATTATAAGTTATAGTTATATTTTATAATATAACTATTAAATAATATAAAATAACAAATAAAAGAATATCAATAACAATTTAAAATAAATTGTAATAATATAAAAAAGGAATAAAAAATAATTGAAAACGTACCTTTTTTTTTACTTGATGTTCTTTGTGGTGTAAATTCTCTCTTTTTTTAAGGCTTGATCCTGATGTGCGACATTCAGAAGCAGAAGCTGATTTCCCTGGGCTTGGCATGGAAAAAATAACTTTGCTTGGAGATGTTCGTTTTGCTAGGATCACTGTCAGTGAGTTAAAACTTTTTACAGAAAATACTTCAAGAAGTCTCTCTAGAAAAGGAAGACCACCTCGCCCTCTCTCCACGAAGAAGTGGTATGACATTTAGGATAAATCAGATAAGATGCCAATCACTAGAAGTCAGTTTCAGTGTTTTAAAACTAACCTACACTTGTTCTCTCTGTCTAGTTTTTATATCGTAGAGTACTTCTTTCCACTGCTCTCTGCTGGGTATGAGGATGTTCAGCGGGTTCCTTCAGAGATTACAAAAGTCATCTCTAGTAAAGTTACAGATGGCGGTGTGTACATTAGCTATAGAGAACTTTAATAAACTTGTTTATAAGATTTTAATAAACCTAAACTTAACCTTATGGCAATGTAGCAATCTGCTGATTTGTTTATTTTTTGCTTTAGTGGTGTCGTTTCAGCACCAAAGTTTGTTTCCAGTGAAGTTCAGTAGGTCTTCTATTAAACAGTGGTGGGAGATGAACGTCACATTCAAGATCTACTCCAGATATAGTCTTCAAAAAACAGTAAGTGCATTGTGTGTCAATCACAAAATCTACACGCATTCAAGCTAAACTGAAAAATAAAGGCTCTTGGATGCTTTTATATGAACTTATCTTGCCTTTTTTGTTGTTTAGCCTATTCTGATTGGCTCAGCTATGTTTCCACTGAGCTCCATGATGCAGAGTGAATCACTGAGCATTTCTGCTGCCCTGCCTGTACAAAGAGCCAATGGAAACACTGATAAGCAACAAGTTGGTCCTCTGAAGGTAATGCATCAGTCTTAATCCTTTATAGGATTTGAAAGTTTTTTACAAGACTTTTATGACTTAAAAAAATAGATATATTGTAAAAAATGTCAGTGAAGTATCATATATGCACTGTAATAAATAAATCCGTAAATTTACGGTAAAAAAATGGTAGCTGTGGTTGTCAGTATTTTACCATTAAAAATACAGTAAAAACCGTAAAAGTAATTCCTCTTATTTACAGTAAACTGCCGTATTTCATTAATTTATAGATGTAATATGTCTGTATTTTGAATTACCAACATCTACACATCTTTTGTTACACAGATAGACACGTTAACACAGATATATGCAGGTGGTGATGAGAAAGTTTCATAATGAACCAATACTCATCACATACAACTTTTCCCACAAGCAGAAAAGCATATCAGTGTATAGAAGGTGCTCGGTGTCATCACACAGCTGCTAAGCACCAGTATGGTAACACACATAAAAATTAAAAGTCATGAAACATTGTTTATCAACATTAGATGTAACATAAATCTCTATTGTATATAACTGATGGAAAACAACTTAAAAGATCTATGGTAATATCAACAAAGAGCATAAAAAGTGATGTGCCATGCAGGGAATTCTGGGAAAGTCAATTTACGATTATTCGGCGTATATATTAAGGAAACATACTGTTAACCAGGTTACGGATTTTTACCGTAGCATTTTTACATTTTTTTTTTACCGTTGAAATCACAGCCATTTTTTACAGTGTGGTTAGTTGCATTATAAAGGGTTAAATATTTCACCATCTTGGAATTATAAGGTTCTAGCTGCATTCTGGGTGGTTTCAAGATTTTTTTCTAGAAGTTTTTGCATTCTGTATAGCAAAGAATAAACAAAACAAATCCCTTGCATACACAAAACTGCCAAAGACCCCATTTGTATTTTAAAAATCTATATCAGAATCGTTGCAATTTTGTAAATGTGTATTTTTGGATCAGATCAAATGGAAATGAAACATTTGCATTATAAAAATCATTATAAGGTTTTGTTTTTGCAAAACATTAATTAAAGTTATTTTTTAAAGAAACAACCAGTGTATATTTGATCTCATATGATGAGAATGAGAGAACATGTATGAGAAGGTTTCATATTTATTTTATATTTAAGATTTATTTAATATTTTAAGGAAAAATTTTTTGATCAACAATAAAAGACAGTGCTTAATATTTTGACACGCAGTAAATTTTAGGTAGAAATATGGTGGTCAATTAAAGACAATATTGCAGTAACCATTAGTTAAATTACTCTTAATTTGCTGTAGTTTATCTCTAGAGATTGGCAAGACTGAACGTACATGCTAATGTTTTATCATTGTAACTAAGACCACGTCTATTAAACTGTTGACTTTTTGACATTTAAGCATGAATATTGTAAACTGCAACTTTAAAAAAAAATAATACAACAAAATATGGACTAGCTTACAAATAGAATCACATCAAACAAAGTTAAAGGTGCAGTAGGTGATTGTCTTCAGAAAAATGTTTTGTTGTGCTTGTTGAAAGTCTCTTCACATTCCAATAGTAATGATTAAAGTAAATGGTCGAAATGTATTTATATATATTTTTATATTCTTGGTAAGGCATAAGATTAAAGAATGTTCGTCCAATTAAAATTTGTCAGGCGAATAATTCCCATAATTCCAGTAAGTAGCCCAAACTGTCTGTACAAAAAACCAGAAGATATGTACATCTGTGCACCCGTTCATGCAGACAGATCCGCTGTTTGTACGTGCACATGTGTTTACTTGCACTTGAGAGAGTGACAGCAGTAAAAACAAATGCTAAATCAAAACTTTTTCAAATCCTGAATCATTATTGGAGTTACTTTTGCGCGCTGGAGGAAGGCCAACACCATGGCTGAAGTATTTCTGTTAGACAGGTAATGTGATGTTTTAAAACTATTTTAGTCCCCCAAAGCTGATGTAGATTGTGTTGTTTTACGAATGGGTTATATGCACAGAAGTGTTGCTCAACCACTAAAAATCTTCCCGCGAAAGATTGATGTGACTATTTTGATTTTCATAAGTAGCATGTAAGTATGGCTTAGTAATAAGTGTAATTCCTGCACGCCACTGGCTAACCACTAAGCATACAGTAGTCGCTTTAGGACACCGCGTGAGAGAGTGAGACCAGCGATTCTTGGATTCATGAAATATTGCACATTATGACATTAAGTCTTGCTTGCTACACAACTGAAAACGTGCTAGATATATTACAGTTTTTCGTTAGGAATTGTAGTATTATAAAGTACTATTAAGTTTTCTAACTGGCGAATGACATGGTTTACTGTCATCTTTATGGTGCATGTTCGTGATTTCAGGAGGCGTGGCTTTGGACAGCAGGGGAGGGACTGTGTTTTCAAAGCTATTATGCTAACGGTTAGCATTTTGGCAGATCACCTACTGCACCTTTAAAGTTTGACTGCATAGATTAAACCTTTTTTGTTTTCTGAACAATTCACAGAATTTGACAAACAATGTTAGATAGAATCTTATGATTTCAGGGTGACCTTTTGGTTTCATAGATCTCGAGCCAAAATTAAGGATATTGTATTAATCTAACTCATTCATTCTTGTTGCTTATTTGTTTTCAAAAGGTGACCTTTGAATTAGCAGCGGACAAGAATAATTTCTCCTCTAAAAAAAGACCTGCAACGCAAATGCCAAGTCCACAGAAACCTCTCCCTTCTCTTCTGATAGAAGAGCATGATGAACCGAAGGGTTTATGTGCGAGCGACAACAGGAGAGATCCATCTCCTCAAGCGCAGAGTATTCTGATTCCTCCTGCCAGATCACGATCCACGTCACCACACGTCAGATTCCAGAGCTCCGTTCGGCGGCAGGAAGTGGAGAGCACTGAGATTCTGCTCCACATGTTGCTCATGGTGCCTGATGGGAAAGATTTGAACTGTGCACCTATGCAGCCCAACGTGTACCTGAACTGCAAGCTTCTCGGATCTGATGAAACCGCTCGATCTGCAGTGAGCTGGGGCCAGAAAAATCCAACATTCAGCTTTACTCAGGTAAGGAGAATTGAGGAAAGGGCTTTAGCTGTTTAGTGGTAGGCACTAAATAACTTTGTTTCTAACATGATACAGGTGGCTCCAGTCGCACTGAGCCCCAATCTGTTGGAGAGAATGAAGAACAACATGATGGTCATTGAAGTGTGGTTGAGGGCAAGCAGCTCAGATCATGATAAACTCCTTGGCTTGGTAAAACTACCACTCCACCAGTTTTACATGTCCTTCCGGTAAGTTTGAGAAATATATACATGCATGTATGTTAGGGCTATATGCGATATTTAGTTTTTCTATTTTTTCACCTGATGACTTGAATAGCTCTATTTGGAGAGAAATCATTAATTTACATTGATTGGGATGACTTTAAAGGGGAGTGCATCTGCATAAAATGTAATAAACAACTTAAAATCAGAGATAAATTCAATAGAGCACAGATAAAAGTGAAATAAACACTGGTTTATGGTATCTGGGTACAGATTCAGTAATTAAATATTAAATATTAAATAACTCAATACAGTTAATCATTGTTAAAGCTACAAACTTCTAATTGACCCTTCGCTAAGCTCTGCCCTCCTTAGTTTACATTTACATTTAGTCATTTAGCAGACGCTTTTATCCAAAGCGACTTACAAATGAGGACAAGGAAGCAATTTACACAACTATAAGAGCAGCAGTGAACAAGTTCTATAGACAAGTTTCAGGTGTGTAAAGTCTAAGAAGCAAAGCATTAGTAAATTTTTTTTTTTTTTTTTTTTTTTTTTTTTTTTGGAGAGAGAGAGAGAGAGAGAGGGCACAGTTAGTGGTATAGCCAGAGAGGCAGTTGCAGATTAGGAAGGAAAGTGGAGACTAAACAGTTGCGTTTTTAGTCGTTTCTTGAAGACAGCAAGTGACTCTGCTGTTCTGATGTAGTTAGGGAGTTCATTCCACCAACTGGGCAGATTGAATGTGAGAGTTCGGGAAAGTGATTTCTTCCCTCTTTGGGATGGAACAACGAGGCGACGTTCATTCACAGAACGCAAGTTTCTGGAGGGCACATATATCTGCAGAAGTGAGAGCAGATATGAAGGAGCCAAGCTAACGGTCACTTTGTAAGCAAACATCAGAGCTTTGAATTTGATGCGGGCAGCAACTGGCAGCCAGTGCAAACGGGTGAGTAGCGGAGTGACATGTGCTCTTTTGGGTTCATCAAAGACCACTCGTGCTGCTGCGTTCTGAAGCAGCTGAAGAGGTTTGATAGAACTAGCTGGTAGCCCGGCTAGCAGAGAGTTGCAATAGTCCAGTTTGGAGAGAACAAGAGCTTGAACAATGAGTTGAGCAGTATGTTCAGATAGGAAGGGTCGGACCTTTCTGATGTTGTAGAGTGCGAATCTGCAAGATCGAGCAGTTCTAGAAATGTGATCAGAGAAGTTCAGTTGGTCATCAATTGTTACTCCAAGGCTTTTTACCATTTTGGATGCAGTGATGGTTGCTCTGTCCATCTGGATTGAAAAGTTATGGTGAAGAGTCGGGTTGGCAGAAACTTCAAGCATTTCCGTTTTCGTGAGGTTAAGCTGGAGATGATGATCTTTCATCCAGTGTGAAATGTCTGACAGGCAGGCTGAAATGCGAGCTGGAACCGAGGGATCGTCAGGGTGAAAAGAGAGGTATAGCTGGGTGTCATCAGCATAGCAGTGGTAGGAAAAACCATGTTTCTGGATGACTGTTCCTAAAGATGCCGTGTAGATAGAGAAGAGAAGTGGCCCAAGAACAGAGCCCTGAGGTACCCCAGTGTTTAGATGCTGTAGGTTGGACACTTCTCCCCTCCACGACACCCTGAATGACCTGTCCGAGAGGTAGGAACTGAACCATTGAATAACAGTGCCTGCGACGCCCAGTGACTCAAGCGTAGCTAGCAGGATCTGGTGGTTTACAGTGTCAAAAGCAGCTGATAAATCCAGCAAGATGAGGACAGATGATTTAGAGTCTGCTTTAGCCAGTCTGAGATCCTCCACGACCGAGAGCAGGGCACTCTCAGTTGAGTGGCCTTTCTTAAAGCCAGATTGCTTGTTGTCCATGAGGTTGTTTTGAGTAAGAAAGTCTAGGACTTGATTGAACACTACTTTCTTCAAAATCTTGGCCATGAATGGAAGCAGTTACTGTTGCTACGCCTTTCAAGCTTTTGTGCCTGGCACGTCTATTACAATATGTATGCGCTGGTGTCGTGCATTGCCAGGGATATAATTAGTCATTTTTGGCGTACATGTGAGATATCCGAGAAAGCCAGACAAAAAAGGACTGTAGTACGCATTACAGGGGTATATTCAAGACATAATAGGCAACCGATTAGAAAATAATTTAATCAAAATTGAAGCTAGCTTAGCCTAGCCGCCTCATACGCTGACCATTCAACAGCTTCGTTTATGCACAGCAGGAGAGGTGAAATTGAAAAATAATCTAATAATAACTCATTAAACCGTGATTTCCCTTTTTTATCCAAAAAGCCTGATAGACTATTGTACAATGAAATATAGCGTTACTAACCGGTTAGGAAACACGCATGGACAGTGCTTCTACATAATTCATTCACAAAAAGAACAGCCAGAAAGGGGAAATTGATGGATTTGTGCCGAATATTAGCATCATTGACCATAACAATGAACAGTACCTATAACTGTCGGTATGTTGGTGTGCTTTTTAGACCGTTTCTATTCTAATTTGCAGTTGAGTGGAAAAAATAAATAAATTTAAATGCAACTCAAAGTATAAATAGCAGAAGTCAACAAATAGACTTTCCCTACCAGCAAATATTAATCCGACAACAAATATAAAAGCAGACACTAACCCGATATAATGCTGTCACCTAAAACTCCAAAAGACAGATGAAAACATCAGTGAATTGTAGCTCTGACATGGATATGAGGATTATAAATGACTGAAATACAGCTGTGGGTGAAGTATATTGATTGCAAGTGCTCAGTTTGTGATCACATCTCCGTTTTGTTCTGTTGATATGTAATTTCAAATATTCGTAGCTTGAAACAGATGGAAATATGATTGCTATTAGTATGACTACTATTGCGAGGGCTTAAACTGAGCAGTGCTCATAACATCAAGCGAAAAAAAGAAAAAGACATCTGGGAAACATAACCTGCTTTGTATTTTTGAAGGAAACATAGTTTAGATCTTTTTAGGGTAAGATGTGTGTGAGTTCTAAATATTTATCACTGAATGTGTCAGGAATATCGAAAACAAAACCAACTTAACTCCACTCTTTTAGCGCCCCTCACACTGCTTGATCCATGTTGGCATTTCTCCTCTTGGGTTTTAGGTTTTGAAAAGGGAGTCAATATATGCTTAATTGCTTTATGTTTAATCCACTTAGTTAACTTGAACATGAAGGAATTGTGTGAAATCCATCATTTTTTACAGTGTATGGTGCCTGATCATTATAATTCCAATTTAACATTGCAGATCCTGCGATGTGGCTGTTGCAGATTCACACATTGTGATATTGATGCTGAAACGAGATAATGTGAAACCCTAATGTGTGTAAATACACATATACAATGGCCAGCAAAAATGTTTCAAGCTAGTTCTAAATATTAATAAATAACAGTAAAATAATAAAGAACAAGTATATTAGTTAAACTGAAATAACAACAGGCGGCACAGTGGCTCGCTGGTTTAAGTCTCAGCTAGGCCAATTGCCATTTGTGTGTGGAGTTTGTTCCAAAATTCATTGGCAAAATCATTGAAAAAGTAATCAGGTTAACAAGTTCTTAAACTTCAGAGGGTGTTTAGACAATTTTCAATCTGATTTCAGACCACATCACAGTACAGAGAGCGCTCTTAAAAAGATAATCAATGATATCCGCCTAAATACAGATTCATACAACTAACAGTGCTGGCACTGCTCGATCTCAGTGCCGCATTTGACACTATCGATCACAGCATACTTCTGGATAGGCTGGAAAACTGGGTTGGGCTGTCTGGGACGGTCCTCAAATGGTTCAGATCTTACCTTGAAGGGAGAGGTTACCATGTCAGTATAGGTGACCATAGGTCAAGGTGGACACCCATGACATGTGGAGTCCCACAAGGCTCGATTCTGGCACCTCTCCTGTTCAACCTTTGTATGCTCCCTCTGAGCCAAATAATGTGAAAAAATCTCCTACCACAGCTATGCTGATGACACTCAGATCTACCTAGCCTTACTGCCTAATGACTACAGCGCCATTGACACCCTATGCCAATGCATTGAAATTAACAATTGGATGTGCCAAAACTTTTTTCAGTTAAACAAAGAGAAAACTGAAGTGATTGCGTTTGGGAACAGAGATGAGGTTCTCAAGGTGAATGCGTACCTTGGTACTAAAGGTCAAACAACAAAAAATAAGGTCAAGTATCTTGGTGAGTTTTAATAGTCATATCAATGCAGTCAGTAAATCAGCAAACGATTATCTCAAAAACATTGCAAGAATTAGATGCTTTGTTTCCAGTGAAGACTTAGAGAAACTAGTTCATGTTTTTATCAGCAGCAGGGTGGATTACTGTAACGGTCTCCTCACTGGCCTTCCCAAAAAGACAGTTGCAGCTCATCCAGAACGCTGCGGCCAGAATTCTGACCAGAACCAGGAAATCAAAGCACATCACACCTGTCCTCAGGCCTTTACACTGGCTCCCAGTTACATTCAGAATAGATTTTAAAGTATTATTACTGGTCTATAAATCACTAAATGGCCTAGGACCTCAATACATTACAGATATGCTCACTGAAAACAAACCTAACAGATCACTCGGATCTTTAGGATCATATAAACTAGAAATTCTAAGAGTTCAGTCAAAGCAAGGTGAGTCTGCTTTCAGCTACTACGCCCCTCGCTGCTGGAATCAGCTTTCAGAAATGATCAGATGTGCTCCAACATTAGGCACATTCAAATCAAGACTGAAAACACATCTGTTTAGCTGTGCCTTTACTGAATGAGCACTGTGCTACATCCGACAGATCACACTATTATGTTTTTCTTTTCTTTTTCATTCTTTTATAACACATTTTATCTGTTTTTATGGGTTTTTTTTTACCATTTTTATTATTATTTGTTTTTATTTCTCTTATACTTTTTTCTTTTATTCCTGTTTATGTAAAGCACTTTGAATTGCCACTGTGTATGAAATGTGCTATATAATTAAACTTGCCTCGCCTTGCCTTGCCTTGCCGTGTTTAAGTCAGTTTCCTCCAGGTGCTCTGGTTTCCCCCACAGTCCAAAGACATGTGGTGTAAGTGAATTGGATAACCTAAAATTGGCTGTAGTATATGAGTGTGTGAGTTTATGGGTGTTTCCCAGTACTGGGTTGCGGCTGGAAGGGCATCCGCCGCATAAAAAAATATGCTGGTATAGTTGGGGGTTCATTCAGCTGTGGTAGCCCCGATAACTAAAGGAAAATTAATGAATAACTGAAATAACAACAGAACATAGATCTGTAATTAACCTTTCTTTTTGTTTTGTTTTCAGAGACCCCAAGATCTCGGAGCTGCTCCTGCAGTCTCAGTATCCAGTGGTTGGTGTGGACAGTTATATGCCTGTGGTGGATGTATTCAGCGGCAGCACGCGAGGAAACCTCAGGGTGTGTTTAGCAATGGGTCAAGCACAGCAGGTCATGGCCCTGCAGCGGATGAGGGATGACGAGCTGAGCCATGACATAGCAGTGCCTCGACCAGCACACATGCTAGACCACCGGCCGCACACGGAAGCCAAGGCAAGTTCACGTTAAAGCTGCGATCGAATGCATTGATGTAATATGTTAAATATGTTAACATATCAGGTTTAAATAGGTTTTATATACTCATTTATAACTGCAGGAATTACACCTAGAATGAAAAGCTTAGTTTTATGATGGTCATGAATATCAATGAGCTCGTCCCAGATTCTCCGCAGCTCATGTCATTAACTGGCGTTGACACACACACACACTCACATAGTGTTGTACTCTGAAATACACATGCAAATTAACCATACTTCAGTTGTCCAAAAATATTGACTAGATACCTTTGGTAAATTATATTTTCAACTTAAGTGGTGGATAGGTTTATTTTAGCTAGAAGGAGTGTATAAAATGAAAATTTGCTTATGGTTGATATATAGGCTAAATTATAATTCTACTCAACAAAAGAGGCCGGCAGAGATGTATTTAGAGTTGTATTTTGTGTTTTTTACATGCATGTGAACAGTGCAGGAATTAATATGCGTCAAACTTAAATAAATGTATTATCCAACTTTCCCGAATTTTGCATTCTGACGATGAACTGTGACGTAAGAGCAGATATTCAATGACTAATTCCATTTTCTGAGAGCTCTATAATGCCAGTCTTGTTTTCAAAAAGAGAGTCTGACATACAAAGTAGAATTCAAGCTTGGATAAACTAAAAAATAAGGGAAACGTGATCACTGTTGTAATCTCCTTTGGAAACACTGTGGCTAATCAAGCACAGCTTGGAGGATGCATATTAATGATCCCACGTTTTCACCAGGATTTTATACTTGGAGAATTTATATAAAAGAACTTGCTAACAATAGTGTTTGAGGCTCAAGGTATTTCATTTCTATGTATCGAACTCTTAATATTCCAGATTTTCAGTCTATAGGACCTTGAAAATTGGAATTTACTACACTCGCAGCCCCACTGCAGTAGTAAGCATTTCAGTTTACCCACTATATAACAGCCAGAGTCTGTTATAGTCTGTTTCTTTCTGCCAGAAAAAAACAACACCATTTCTATTGTAAGATGCACCAATGACCATGACAGTGTCCATAGACTCCTGACATCCAAGCCACTGAGGACATGGAAAATATCCTTTTGGCTTTAAGTCTGCATGAGATTCGATTGTTTTGTTGTTTCTGGAGTGTCAGAATAGTGGTTAAAGCTCCACCCTCTTCTGGAAAGCAGCAGCTCATTTGCATTACAAGACACACAGACAAAAAAATTGGTGTTGAGTTCTGAGCTGAAACTGCACAGACACATTATGGGAACACCAGAGATTTATTTGACATCTTAAGAACAGTACCCTCTGTTAAAATGGAACCTTAATGAATGATGAATATTGTTTTAGGCCACTGCAGATGTCCTGCGTGAGCATGTGTTCATGGTCCGGGTCGAGAGAGTGAAGGGTCTGACGCCTCTGCAGTCCACAGTATGGGGGGAAGCTGACTGCTATATCCAGTACTCTTTCCCTTCCCAGAATGAGTCAAGAGAGAACATGGACACACATGCTGTCGAGAGCAGTAAGCTGGTCTCTTGCTGACTGTATATATTTATCTTTTGATTGAGTTTAACCAGCTGTATTTTGCACAGATGTGGACTTGAAGGCATTTCGATCTGAGACCACTCTCTGTGTTCCCGATCCTATGTTTGGACACAACGAGACTCATGTCCTGCTGGCTCCTCCTGACGTCCCAGTGCAAAGGCTACTGCTAAACTCATTGGCCCTTCAGGGACTGAGGGGCGGAGGAGGAGTGCAGTTTGAGGTTTGGTGCAGGTACTATTTGTTTGTTCATTCTTTTAGTTATCTATTTATTTATTTGGATCTCTTATCTCTTATTTGGAAAAATGTATAATTTGAAAAAAATATATTATTTTATTTATTAGTTTATTTACATTTTAGCATTAAAAATGAGCCTCTTTTTAGGTAATATTTCAATTTGAGTTGTATTAAATGTAATATTTATATTTGATTTACATTTTTTTTTACTGATTTTCAAGTATACACATTCACAAACCCCACAACCCTTACCCAGATTATCCAGCTTTCAAGTAATTCAGTTTGAAATTGCAGGGGTATGGAGAGACATAATAATAATAATAATAATAATAATAATAATAATAATAATAATATTAATAAATATAATTAAATGCATAAATAGAAAAAAAGTGTATAAATAAATACAAGTAGACACTTTCCAACAGCGAAAATATAAATAAGTAATATTTTTTTTAAATTGATATCTCATTAATATACATATTAGGGATTACTAGGGATGCTCCGATCAGGATTTTTGCAGCGATACAGAGTACTCATTACTTGTCATGGTGATCGGCCGACACTGAATAATAAAGTTTAAAAGGGGTTAATAATTTTGACCTTAAAAAGGCTTTTAAAAAATTAAAAACTCCTTTTCTTACTCTAGGCGAAATATAACAGCTTCACAGAAATAATATAACATGGACACAAAAATTGGTGAGAAAAATTACAAACAAAGCAATTTAAAAACACTGCAAATGATGAAAGAAGAGTTCAACGTGTCTCAGTCAAGAAAAAGTTTGGAGGGCATATTTGATGCATAAGAAGTAAAAATGTGCACCTACAGTATAAATCTAATACTTCTTTACGAAAAGGAAATAGGCCTATAAACTACTGTTTATTGCAATAAGTATATTACGAGAAGTTACAATATAAAATTTTCATTTTAAGAAACAAATAAGCTTTATTTATCCTATAATTCCAGCCAGTTTTTGTGAACTTGCAATATTGTCAAAAAGACAGAACTTTCAGTTGTTATTTGTAGAAAGGGCTAAATACATGCAAAACCATTCAAATATTTGCTCGTCTATTGACAGCAGATCTCTCAGAGAGAGAGGGGGATTTGCACTCATGATATCTTTACTGCTCTATTCATTAAACCTAACAAATGATTAGACCATCACTGCTCCTCTCGCGATTTGTTTTCCTCTCGCGATTTTAACTCATTTTTGGGGATCACGGAGCCAGTATGAATATGCGGGAGACTCGCAGAGCTTCTGTAAGAGGTCATAAGGATGGATGAGACACTAGATAGGGGCGATCGCCCCGCTCGCGTCACAGCAACTCAAATCACTGGAAGTACAATTACTCACTCGAGTTGCACCAATAGAAGGTATAAACAGGTTTCACCGCATCTGTATAATTTTTACTGTTGTGTCACACATAGGCTATGTATAATATACAGGAGCGCACATACGTCTTCCTCTGCTTGTAAACTGATGAACAAACGCCTGCGATCGGTTCATGAGATCGGCCAGATTGGTGAGTACCGATCGAGTCATGAAATGGGATTATCGGCAGAGACCGATCTTCAGCTGATAGATCAGAGCATCCCTAAATATTACTATTAAATGTTTTGATTCATGTATCTTTTTTTTATTGAGCTTTTTGAGAATAACACATTCTTGTTATTCAGTGATATTTTCTTATTTCTTTTCTTTTTACATTTTTAACATTTCTAAATATGTCCCTTTTAGTTAACGATCTGTTTGTTGTTGCATCTCCATCCCTCTTTTCATTTTAGGAATTAAAAATTTGTCTACTTTTTTCTATTTTTACTGAATAATGTAAATGTAAAAGTAAACATATAAATCATTTTTATTTGGCAGTATTGTTTTATTATTTACTTGCTTGATTGTAGACTTGTTTTCTTTTGAAAATCCTTTTCAGGTATTATTACCCAAACGTACGAGATCAGCTTGTAGCCAGAGGACTGCTGCCCATGTCCAAGCTGTGTGCCATGGTGACCATGCAGAAACAGGGTCAGACAGAAGCACAACATTTCTCCCTTCCTCTGATACCAAGAACCGACCGGCCTATAGATGCGCAGCCCCAGCCACCTGGTACTTCTGCATCTAATTCTTTCAGAACAGAGGGCATACACAGTATAACATCAATCTGAGCCGTATCTATTTCTGTCTCTGCTTGTCTGTAGGGCTGCTTGAAGTGACCGTTCAGTACAAGTCTCGACCAATGAGGAGTGTGGAACTGAAGAGTGGTGTCGTTCCCTCCCGCAGAGTAACACTGGTTGTGCAGATTCACAGAGCTGCTGGACTGCAAGCTGCAGCCAAGTGAGTCAGTCTCAGTTTCCAATCTTTTGTCATTCAAGACATCACAGTAATGCAGAACGAAATGACATTATATGGACACATGGCAAGAAAAAAAAAGCATCAGAAAACACTATAAAAACCTAATATAATAAATAAGCTTTTGTAATTTTATAAATGTATAAAAAAATTGATGTTTATAAAACCAATTTTAAATCACAAAAAGCAATGAATAAATACTTAAATACATTTATTGCAGTCTGTTAAAATAGTATGATATCTGACATATGTACTTATTTGACTGTTTATGCTTTTTTTATTTCATACTGGCTATCAGTAATATCTTAAAAGATAAAATATTTTATTTTATCTACCTTTTAAATCGTACAGTTACCTTAACAGTTACCCAGAATGCCTATGAACGATATTTACTTTGACCCTCAATCAATGTAGTTGAATCTGAAACATGGAAGAGTTTGGTTTGTATTGTCAACATTTTCAAAGCGCACCTTTTTTCTGCACTACAAAAATCCTCTTTTCATGCACCAATGTTTGAATTGATACAGCAAACCTGACTCAAAACGCAAGCATTCTCGCACTCAAATGAGAATGTTTGTACTGTAAATAAAATGCTAAGAGAATTGTAAAAAAACTGTGATCGATAATATTAAAATATAAAATACATGTCAATAGCACAGTCTTAGATGTACTACACAGGCAACTGGTATTGTACATACAGTGATATTTTTCACAAATGTGCATAACATATTGAACATCATAAGGAAAATTCTGAAGAATTTGGAAAGGCCAACAGTGTTTACTCATGATGAGTGTCCATGACATGTTGAAGGCTTCTGTCATTTAGTTATCATTTGCTTTATGTACCTCGCATGGATGAAAGTTCAGTTTTTACCTATTACATTTTAATAAGCTAAATGTACCAGTGCCAATCCATTTCATTATTCATCTAATCATCTATTATTGCTGTCAACAATGGAATCGGCACAACACAACACATAACACAAAACCCAATGTTGCCTGTTTTGCTCGTAAGCTGCATGTGCCTCAAACATATACATTTTAATGACATCCATGCATAATAGACCATCAGTAAGTGGGGTATTTATAATCGACTATGACAGCACTGGAGTAACCCTATTATACGAAACCTAAAAACAAAATAAGGAAACTTTTATTGATTTAAAATGGTAGAATGTCCCTGTCTGTAGCCAGGTTTCTATCCTAACGTGACACGAATCTTTTCACGAAGTTTGCAAAAAAAACAAAAACAAATGTGAATTTGGTTTGTTTCCATCAAGTTGTTAGAGTGGCTGACTGTAGTATTGGTAACCTGGCAAGGCAAGCAAGACAAGCATAATCAAAAGTCATGCGAATGTAATGTTCACTGTATCAGTGTTATTCGTCAAATGTGTAATCATGTCCCATTGTTCGCATGAACCCTTTTCGCTAAAGTTTTACACTGACATGAGGTGGTTTTAGCACCTCATGTCAGTGTAAAAACATGTTTTGCAAGTTAATGGCTTTTAATACGAAATCCGACATTTTCATAACTCGATTCTCATTCAATACTTTAAAATCCATATCAACATGAGATGATCTAAACCCAGCTACTATTTTGATCATTGTTGAGAATTTCAGAAACCAACCTGGAGACATTGTTTTCAAACAAAGATTATTTTAAAGAGATCATGCTGATTGTGCAGTGTTGTCCATATTATATATGTTTGGATTGGGGGGGCAGTGTTAAGGTGAAAGTGGAGAGAATTCTAAAGGAGGTAGATAGTTGCTAATCAACAAAATTCATAGGTGTTAATCCAGTCAGCCTGACAGACTTGACACTAATGGAGCCTGACAGAGCCTGACAGACTTGACACTAATGGAGACAAAGCCACAGTTGTTGGGACCCTGCCCGATGGTCAGGAAGTGCATAAAGACAACAGGTTAAAATGTCTTCAACACTTAGCAGTTTTGAATGAAATTAGATTTTTAAAAACACAAAGAATATAAGTTTTCAGTTAGAGCTGCACATCGATGGATTTGCTCTTCAGTGTTTGGACTCTCTGTAGTAAATATTAAACCACACTGAACTGAACTTAACTTAAACACTGAAAACTGGACTGACACTGTTTCAATTTACTATAATCTTTTATGCAAATCTGCTTTGACATAATCTACATAGTAAAAGCGTTATACAAATAAAGGTGAATTGAATTGATTTGAATATATACTATTGCTAATCGAATTACTAGATTGTATACATTTTTATTTCCACATCATCTTTGTGTTTATTTCAGAGCTCTTGCAGACTCGGACAGCTCGCTGCAGTATTACTCTGAAGTGGGCCTGAACTCATTCATCACTGTGCAGCTCTCCTTTTTGCCGGACAGCGAGTCTCGAAGCACACGTGTGGTGGCCAGGAGCTTCTGCCCAGAGTTTGAGCATCACACTGAGTTCTGCTGTAACCTGCTGGTGCAGAGAGACAGCGGAGAGAGTGTCAGTCTGGCTGAACTCCTGCAGGACGCCATGGCCTACTTCACCATCTTCAACAGAGACACACACAAAAGTGAGTTAAACAACCTCCGAAAGTAGACACGCTCACATCTTTTGTCTTCTTGCTCTTGCATTAACGCTGTTTGGATCCCTTTAGAGAGAAAATGTTTGCAAAAAAATACAATCGTTAATTATATAACCCCATATTACAAATTATCCATGAATGTGTGTAGCTCTATGTTGTAAAAACACTATTAGTTAAACCTATTGATGCACTATTGATAGGATTTTGTTGGTCAATGCTAAAAAATTTGATGTTTGTTCAAACTACTTGTTTAAAATGAGCTGAAATAACACAATTCTTACTGTTGTTTTGGGATGAAATAATTGTGTTATGTTTAATCTACTAAAATTTGTAAAACTGATCAGTTCACTTAATTTCTTCATGTTGTCCCAACACAAAAATTGTGTGGAACCCAACCTTTTTTTATAATGAATAATGATTCTGATACTAATACCAATATTGGTCAGTTGCATACAGTACTGTAAGGATCACCTGCGATCGCTGGAAAACATTCACATGAACTACAATCCTACCTCATAATGGACTGCAAATCCCAGTCATGCAACACACACACTCACCTGCTCCAAGTCATCACTGATTAGACATTCACAGCTGCGGCTCATTCCCTCTCATCACCTGGACTATATATTCACCTCTCAAACACACGCATGTTGCTGAGTCTTGTTAGCTGTTGTAAGAATAGGTTTTAACCACAGCAGTTCGAACTGTAGTTTTGCCGAAAGACTAAAAAGTTAACAGCATAATGGTGTAAAACTACATTCTAGTCAAACCATTCTTCTGCAATCTTATACCAAAAACAGTAATAAGGGCAGTATTAATATCTAAAAATGTGGGAGAGCGTTGATATTATGTGATTTGTATTGTATTGCAATATGGAGCAATTAAATGTTGATGTTAAATCAAAAGTAATTCACAAATATTTGAAAATGAAATGATTTAATGACAATAATTCTCTATAGTTACTACTGAATTAATTACAAACTAACTGTATAAAATGAAAAAATATGAAATGATAAAAACATATGATAATAATTGTACCCAGCTTAAATAAAAATAAAGTTACCAGAAGTAGAAGGAGAGACAGGGGGAGGGAGAGACAAAGAGAGCTAGTAGGCCTCAAAGAGGCAGAGAAGATAGACTCTGGAAGAGGAGAGGAGCAGAGCAGGAGAGCGCTGGCCAGGAAAAAAGCCAGAGCAGAGTTTACCACCTATTTTGTATCTTTCTTGACCATGTGACTAAAGCCCAAACACTGAGACATTCAAACTGACCAATCAACATGTGACCACATCGTAAAACCCCCAAAGTCCACAGACCAGGCTCTGATCTAATCAGTAACTGCCTTTGGAATTTTCATGAGCCTTCTTTGGTAGAAAAGACAACAAATGCATATGATAATTTTCATTCCTACACTTAATAGTGACATTACAATGTGTTTCATTTGTCTTGCTTTGCCTTGTTTTGATCCTCGCCTAGTTTATCTGTTTACTCCTGTCTGCTGCCTGCCTTGTGACCATCTGCCTGTGTATCTTACTACGTCTCTGGATTGCCCATATACATCTGTTTGCTCCTGTGCTGACCATTGCTTGCCCGACCTCTCTAAAAAACCTACATTTGGATCCACACCCCTGTTATCAGTGTCACATCCTTGGTTACAGAAGACTCGGCACCATTGTGTGTTTTGCTGTTTATATAGTCCATGAATTAGTTCTTGAGCAGCTTCAGCTGTGAGTGTAATCAGTCAGGATCTGGAACCGGTTGTGTGTGCGTGCGTGCGTGTGTGTGTGCGTGCGTGCGTGCGTGCGTGCGTGCGTGTGCGTGTGTGTTGCATGACTGGGGGTTGTAGTCCAAAACATGGAGGATTTGTAGTTCATGTGAGTGTTTACCAGCGATCTCCGGTTGTTATATCGCTGGTGATCGTGACAAGTACTAGCTAGTCTTTTTCTCTGTTTAAATAATTAGTTTTACTTAATATGGACTGGATACATTCAAGAGTTTCCAACATTTTAAGAGAGGTACACATTAATAAAAAATTACAAGATGAAAATCTGCAAAGGTGTTTTTTGCTATTCAGTATTTCAGTATTATATATTATATTTACATTTACAACAGAACATGTTTTTAAATGATCTAAAGCTAGTGCTGTTGCTATATGTAAATTCTACATTTTGCTGCTCCAGAAAAATATTTACTCACTAAAGTGCAGTTGGTTTCTTCTATTGTCTTTTAGCTCAAATCAGACAAACTAAGTTATGTCTTAACGCTTATCTTTTTGTGTGATCACTCCATTTCAGTGCTGTAAATGTAAATACTATTTACTGTGTTTCTTCTCATTGTAGTGGTTGATAAAAGATCGAAGGACATTGTCTTGGGAACCGTGAAAATTAAGCTTGCAGATCTGATTCATAAAAGAAGTGGTATGAGTTTTGATTATTATGTTGTATTGCAGAATTTAGATACTTTAAAAAACACTTTAGTTTAAGTATCAATTCTTAACTTCTGGCTTATTACCTGCCTATTAATGAGATATTGGCTGCTTATTAGTACTTTTACTCTAGCACTAAATCTTCTTGTTGATTCGCTAAATGCCTCGATTGTAAGTCACTTTGGACAAAAGTGTCTGCTAAATGACTAGGTATATGTACTCATAAAGTATGATCTTAAAGGTGCTGTATGTAAGTTTGTGACTCTTCTAAAGCATAAAAATACCATCATATGTTTGCAAATATTTAAGAAACATGCTAAGTGAACATTCTTGTTTATCTGAAAAACAAAGCTGAAGTCAGATATTCTGCTTTGAAAATGTGCGCTACGTGCCAGAATGTCTGTCTTTTGGTTCTTTTACCCACCCACTGCCACTTTAGCCAGTTATATTTCAGATCCCCAGATTGTCCTGGTGGAAAACCGTGTATTTCATTCATTCAGTCAGGAAAGCTCTAAAAGTGTGTGTTTGTGACCGAAATGCAACCTCCGGTGGATAGTAGCAGCCTGCGAAATGAGATGCGGATTCATAGTTCCACATGAGGTTATTAATTAGCAAATTATATGAATATTACGAATGTAAACATTAGGTGAGCAGGTTACATTGTAACCCTGTGTCATAACAACTTGCTACATTATGAGATTTGCAGTGATTTGCAGCAATTTGGCTGTTTGTACCAGATGAAACGTGATAGAAATTTAAATACAGCCATTCAGAAGCACAGAATAGTGCACTCACTGCATTTCAACTAAATGGTAAGGTTTATGATCTAATACATATTAAACCTTTTTAACAATATTAAATGTACATGCTGAATCACTGATATGTGTTGGTTTGCACTGAGTCACAGTTCTAAAGTTCAATTTCAATGGTGTATTTTCAAGACCTGAGGTGAACTATCTGCTGCAGCTTTCAGTAGTATGGCAATCAGGGCTTGACATTAACACCCGCCAACCTGCCAAATGTGGGTAGATTTCAGCTGTGGCGGGTTAGACAGACACTCCCACTAACCACTTTGACTTGTTGAAAATCATTTTTAAACTGTAGTTTTCTTAAAAGCAGGGTTCTACAATAAGAATTACCCAAAAAGCGTGCAAGCGTGATGTTAGAATCAAGAACTAGCATGGCTGACAAAAATAATTGTGTTCGCGCGAGTAAAAGAAAGCAGGTTGAATACTGAATGAGAGGATGATCACTCGCACTCACAGCTGATGTGATGCACGCGACTGTTTAAAACGTGAAGCAACTGTGCCTGGAAACGCAACTGTGATCGGTTCTCTTTCGAAATAGACTAGACAAAAAGTTATGCTCATGCACCCACAGTCATGCTGCTTTTAAGAGCTCCAGATTTGTCTTTTTGTATGCAGCACCGGTTGCTTTCTCTTTGAACAGGTTATTAATTTGCCTAATGTTAACCGCATGCGTGTGATCATCCTTTCATTGTCACACACTGTATGTTTTTCACCTGCTTTCTTTTGCTCACAGTTTTTGTTACTATGGTTTAATTATGATTTTTTACAATAACATTGCTTTAATGGGAGATTAAATCCTCATTTATGTGTAGTTAACTGGTGATCTGAGAGACCTTTAGCCAGAACACATTTAGATAAATGACAATAATTATTTTTTAAAAGTCAGTTTTTTTTTGTTTTTTTTTTAGAAATGTTTTGTTAAATAAAAAGTATAGTATACAGCTCTATTTAGCTTGTTTTGACATTTAAAATTGTGGCTAAGAAATAACTATTGTTTGGTGAGCTGTGAAATGTCATGTGAAATAAAAAACTAACGACACACAAAAAGTGGAATGCGGACATAACAAAAAATCTCAATCAAAAAATTTTAGCATGTCAAAGTCATATTTATGCAATAAAATATATTTTCCAAACAACAAAATTGTGGCTAGTGAAAATGCAGAGTGGCTAGTAATGTTGGAGAACTACTAGGCACAGTGGCCGGTGATCAAAAAAGTTAATGTCAAGCCCTGATGGCAATAAATGTAAAAGTGTCATGCAAAATGGCATTCAAACTCGCATTGTTAACATAAACGCTGAACAAAGCACATGAGGTGTACCTGAGGTGATCACAGTTTATCCTGTTGTTCACCAGTGAGAAATAGCAGCAGTTTCTAAAATATAAATTTCAGATATTGGTTAAAACAAAACAAAAAAAAACCTTTTAATATGGAAAATATTCCTTCAATCTGGCAACCTGCGCTTGGGTGTGTTTTGAACCAGCCGTGCAATACCTAGTTTAACCACTGGGTGTCAAACTCACATACTGCACCTTTAATTGGATTAAAATGTAATAGTGTTTTGAAGTTTATTTATTTTGTCTCAAAGCTGAATAATAATGGTAATAAAATATTTAATATAAGATCTATCATTTTTTAAATCCATTTACAGGCATATCTGGCTGGTACAGTCTCTCTCTTCCACAGAGCACATCATCATCTCACGGTCTGACTTCAGCAGGAGGCCTTGAAATCTCCATTAGTTTTTCCCATCATACAGACAGAGAGCGAGTCTTCAGTTCAGCCTGTGGTCTCGGATGGAACATAAAGGGACACAGTGAAGACGAGGCCAGCACAGAGGATGAAGATGCTTTGGAAGAGCACTCAAAGTCTCTATCGTTATCCCT
>NC_079449.1:32919899-32934527 GCF_903798145.1 Danio aesculapii | reverse complement strand
TTCCTTCATTTGGCAAAAAAAATGTATAATTAATTATTTGAAAAAAAAAAAAAAAATACAGGTAAACAATTGAGGTGACAAGGGCGTAGTTTCTGTCGCTGCTGTGTCAAGGCAAGCGAGTTGCGCTCGGCACCTGGTACTGCGCCTATTTTTAAATAGCCAACTCTTGACGAATGCTCTCGCTTACGGCCATACCACCCTGGCAATGCCTGATCTCATCTGAACTCGGAAGCTAAGCAGGGTTGGGCCTGGTTAGTACTTGGATGGGAGACCGCCTGGGAATACCAGGTGCTGTAAGCTTTTTGAATTCCTTCATTTGGCAAAAAAATAAATGAATACATTATTGAAAAAAAAAAATACAGGTAAACAATTGAGGTGACAAGGGCAGTTGTCGCTGCTGTGTCAAGGCAAGCTGAGTTGCGCTCGGCTCCTGGTACTGCGCCTATTTTTAAATAGCCAACTCTTGACGCTGCTCTCGCTTACGGCCATACCACCCTGGCAATGCCTGATCTCATCTGAACTCGGAAGCTAAGCAGGGTTGGGCCTGGTTAGTACTTGGATGGGAGACCGCCTGGGAATACCAGGTGCTGTAAGCTTTTTGAATTCCTTCATTTGGCAAAAAATTAATTATTTTGAAAAAAAAAAAAAATACTAACATTGAGGGACAAGGGCATTGTTTCTGTCGCTGCTGTCAAGGCAAGCTGAGTTGCGCTCGGCTCCTGGTACTGCGCCTATTTTTAAATAGCCAACTCTTGACGACTGCTCTCGCTTACGGCCATACCACCCTGGCAATGCCTGATCTCATCTGAACTCGGAAGCTAAGCAGGGTTGGGCCTGGTTAGTACTTGGATGGGAGACCGCCTGGGAATACCAGGTGCTGTAAGCTTTTTGAATTCCTTCATTTGGCAAAAAAATTATAATAATTTTAAAAAAAAAAAAAATACAGGTAAACAATTGAGGTGACAAGGGCATTGTTTCTGTCGCTGCTGTGTCAAGGCAAGCTGGTTGCGCTCGGCTCCTGGTACTGCGCCTATTTTTAAATAGCCAACTCTTGACGACTGCTCTCGCTTACGGCCATACCCCCCTGTGCATGTGTGAGAGTGGTACATTCCAGGAAGTGTTTGGCTGCAGTTGGTGAGAGAGGCTCACCACATTTTCTTCTGTTTAGTTTTATTTTTGACTAAAATACATTTTTGTTAAAGTTTTTTTGAGTTTGTTTAGTTTATCCTCCCAGCAGCGTGAGCTGTTCGGGAGGAGTGTTTTTTATTCCTATTTTTTTGGAATGGACGGATCTACGGTGACAGACCTGGCAATGGCGGACGGATTTGAGAAGGCAAATGACAATGGACTGGACAGACGACAACGAGAAACAAACCGATCGGAGAAGGAAGCAAGGAAAAGGATTTATTTAAAAGAAGCAACTGTAACGTGGATATGGGACAAACAACTGAGGTGAGAGCAATGGATTTAATTAAAGCAGTGACGGAGAGGATTGGGGATGGAAAGATTTTGGCTGTAAGACCAAAACAAAACAAGGAATATGAAGTAACACTTGAAAGAGAGGAAGATGCTGATGTGTTAACAGACGGATTGACTATTAAAGGGATAAACTGTACAGTAAAGAGGCTACAAAATCGAGATTATGTTGTCTCCTTCATGCATCTGCCTGTCTATGTTGCTGACATAGATATTTTAGACAAATTGGATCATTGGGGAGTTTGTCCCATTTCAAAAATTAAAAGAAGGTTTTATCCGGGCACAGATATTGAAGATGGGACGAGGTTTGTTAAAACCAGATTCCCCAAGGAAGTGGCGTCCCTCCCGTACAGCACAAGAATAGAGACAGCAGAAGGACCACAATACTTTAGGGTGATGTACAGCCATCAGGTGAAAACTTGCAGGCTGTGTATGAGCCCAGATCATGTGGTGAAAGACTGTCCAGATTTTAAGTGTTTGTGCGAGGAAAGGGGCATTTCGCAAGGGATTGCGATGCGGTGAAGTGCCCGGATTGTAATAAGGTTTTAAATAAATGTGAATGTTGGATGGGGGAAGAGGAGGAGGAGGTAGAGCAGCGGGTAGACAGACAGATGTAAGGAGACAATATACAGTCAGAGGACAAAACAACAACACAAGACAGAAGAACAGAATCTAAAAGTGAAAAACTACAAGAGAATGAGGCTAATGGAAAGGACAGAGTCACTGAACAGGAAGAGACAACATGGACACAAATGGATATGACTGACAGTTTAAGGAATGTTTTGGAAGCAGCAGAATTGAGCAATTTGAATAATAAAGACTTACAACAAGGACAACAGGAAGACATATTTTGGACACAAATGGACATGACAGACAGTTTTCAAAAGGCATTGGACACAGTGGAGACAAAAGACCAAAGTAATGAGGAGCAAGACGAGTTAGAGGAACATTTACAAAAGGAGGGAAACAAAGAGACACAGGTGAAATCATCAAAAGAAGAAGATCGATAAAGATAAAACCTAATTTAGAGACTGCAAGGAAAAAACTGCTAAAAGATGAGAAATTGAATGCGAAAATAAGTATGAGTTGCTAAAGGGCTTGGAAGAGATGGACTGAGATGATGGTTTTTATGAATGTTTTTATCTTATTTATGGTTTTAGGAATTGTGTCTTTTAATGCAAGAGGGCTTTTAGACATCAGAAAATTTGAAAAAGTGAAAGAAATGTGTAAACGAGAAGATGTGATTTTATTACAAGAGACAAACTGGAAGGAAGAATACATGAAGGAAATAAGAAAAAGGTGGAGTGGGGAGATTTTATACAATAATGGGGATGGGAGGCTGGGGAGAGGAGTTGCAATTTTAAAAAGAAAACAGTGGGGTTTTATGTAAAACAATCTATAATGACAAAGAGGGGAAGTGTATGATATGTGAAATGGAGTATGAGAAGAAAAAAGTAATTATGGTGAACGTTCATGCCCCAACAGAGGAGAACAGAAAGAAAGAGTATTTTAATGTACTAAGAGATTATTTAAAGAAATATGAAAGAGTTATTATCATGGGGGATTTTAACACTGTTTTTAGTAAATTAGAAATGGCTGAGGGAATGGTTTTTAAAACGGATAAGGGGAGAAAAGAACTGAAAATATTGATGGAGGAAATGAATTTAATTGATGTGTGGAGAGAAAGGAATGAACAGAAAAAAGTACTCAAGAAGACAGTTAGTGGGGAATTTTTTTTGTCAAACAAGAATTGATTTTATTTTATGCACAAGAATGTTGAAGAGTTTATAAGCAAGATCAAATATGAAGAAACAAGTCTGAGTGACCATAAGCCAATTTTTATGAATCTAGACTGGAGTAATGTGAAAAGAGGGCCAGGGGTATGGGTTTTAAACACAGCGGTTTTAAAGAATGAAGACTATGTTTTAAGTATAAAGGAAATTATTCAAAAGGAAAAAGGGAATGAAATTTATAATGAGGACAAAAGAATGTGGTGGGAGAATGTGAAACATTTAGTTAAAAAGTTTACAATAAAATACTGTAGACAATTACAAAATTGTAAAAAATATAAGGAAAAGAGCTGAAAGAAAAACTAGAAAACGAATTGAAAAATGAGAATGGAAAAGATACAAAAGATAAAAGAACTGGAAGGAAGACTGAAAGAAATGGAGGAGGAGAAATTTGAAGGTGCAAGATTAAGAAGCAAAGCCAAATTTACAGTGGAGGGGGAAAAGTGCACTAAATTTTTCTTTGATCTAGAGAAGACAAGAGGGAAGGCAGAAATGATTAAAGAAATAAGGAGCAAAATGGGAACATAGTAGAAGAAAATGAGGAGATTTTGGAAGAAATAAGATCATATTATGAGAAATTGTTTTGCACAGAGGGAGTAAAAGAAAAAAAAAAGGGAATTGCTAAAGCTAATCAAATCAAGAGTAGAAAGAGGAAAAAAGAGAATGTGACAAGGAGGTAAGAGAAGAAGAAATAAAAAGAGCAATTAGTGAATTGAACAAAAGAAAAGTCCAGGAATTGATGGGTTGGGAAGTGAATTTTATATTGTTTTTAAAGATATTTTATCTAGTATTTTAAAGGAAGTATATGATGAGATTTTTGAGAATGGTGGGGTAAATAAAAGAATGGGGATGGGCTTAATGAAGGTGATATACAAAGGAAAGGGGGATAAAGTAGATTTAAAAAATTATAGACCTATAACAATGCTCAACTGATTTTAAGATTTTAGCAAAAGTTTTAGCTAACAGACTAAAGGAAGTGATGCCAAGCATAATCAAAACAAACCAAGCATATAGTATAAAAGGACGAGACATTGCTGACACAACTATGAGTATTAAAGACACAATAAGATATATAAATGATAAGAAGAAAGATGGTTTTTTAATTAGTCTGGACTTCGAGAAAGCTTTTGATAGAGTGAGCATGACTTTTTATTTGGAGTGTTAAAGAGTTTTGGTTTTGGGGAAAATTTTATAAGTGGGTTCAGATTTTATATAGAGGAGCTATAACCAGGATAAAATGCAATGGTTTTTTAACGGACTGTTTTAAAATAACAAGATCAATCAGACAGGGTTGCCCGTTATCTGCACTTTTATATGCCTTAGTTGCAGAACCACTGGGATTAGCTGTGAAGCATGAGGAACGAATAAAAGGAATAGAGGTAGAGGGGGAGTGAAAAATTTTCAATATGCTGATGATACCACATTAATACTACAAGATCTGGCAAGTGTAAAGCAAGCAATGGAAACGTGCAACATTTTTGTAAGGGTTCAGGAGCTAAAATAAACGAAGATAAAACAGTATATTTGAGATTTGGAGGAACTGAGGCTTTATCTGGACATTTTACGTTCAAGGAAATGGATGAAATAAAATTTTAGGCATTGTAGTTGGGAGGGATGAAAAGAAAGCAGAAGTAACTATGTGGGAGGAAATGTTAGGAGGGATTGAAAGAAGGCTGAGGTTTTGGAAATTAATGTCTTTAACTTTGAAGGGGAGGGTTTTAATTTTGAATGTTTTAATGGTTTCTAAATTATGGAATATTTTATATGTGTCATCAATGCCACTGTGGATGGAAAAAAGGCTGAAAAAATGTTTTTTAGATTTTTTATGGGAAGGGAAGCCTCCAAGATAGCATACGCAACGTTGATTGGAGAAGTGGCAAAGGGGGACTAGGTTTAATAGACGTGGAGCAAAGAAAAAACAGCTTAAGAGTGAAAATGGTAAAGAAATATTTGGATGAAGAAATAAGGCAGCATGGAAAAGAACAATGGAATATTTTTTAAGTAAAAGTGGCAATTTTAATATGGGAGATAATATTTTATGGATGAGGATGAAAACATTCATGACAGAGGGTCTACCAGATTTTATAAAGAATTGATTGGAGCATGGGGGAAATTTTTAACTTGTGTACATTTTAATATACAAGGACGCGAGAACATTTTAAATCAGCCTTTATTTTAAACAGTGACATTCTTAATCAAGAGAAAGTGGTGTTTTTTAGGAAATGGTGGGAGGTGGGAATAACAAGAGTAAGGGATATTTTATATGAATTTAAGGAAGGATTTTTACCGGTGCAGTATGTTATTGATGTGATGGATGAAGCGAGGAGGATTTTAACAGACAAGACTTAATAAAGGAATACGACATAATTAAAAATGCCATACCTGCAGAATGGTTAACAAGAATAGAAAACATGGAAGAAAATAAACCAAGTAAAGATGTGAGTGTAATTTGGAGAGAAATGGTGGGATTTGATTGTACAGTGAAAATGATTTATGGGTTTTTTAGAGATGGGGTTTTTAAGAAACCTGGTGCAAATCAGTACTGGATACGGCGTTTAAAGATGTAAATGAAGACAAATATGGGCTAATATAAATGGCAAATTTGTACAGTCAAAACTGGAGAATTTAGAATATTTTATCAGGAGTAAAGCAGTGTTTACAGATGTCATTTTAAACAAAATAGGGATGGAGGAAAGTCTCACATGTAAAGTATGTCAAGATGCAGATGAAGGATTTTTACACTTGTTTTTATATTGTAATGAGTTAAAAGATTTTAATGAGAAATGCAAAAGCATGATTTTAACTTTGAAAGGAGAAGAGACGACAATCTAGAGTGGGAAAAGGTGTTACTGTTGGGGCTGAACAAAGAGTGTATAATAAAAACTCATAAATTTACTTGTGATTTTAATGAAAAGTGCAATATGGGAGAGAAGAGTTGTAGCAAAAAAGGAAAAGTTTTATTAAATGTGTGGAATGTGTTTAAGAGGAAGGTGGAGAAATATTTTGAATGTCTATTTTATTATTTTAAGTTAGAGGAAATGCAGGAGGCTTTTTATGATGTTTTTACTCAAGAAGTCACAAAGATTTTAAATGACACAGGAATAAAAATGTCTTTTTAAAATGTGATTTTACCTTTTAAGGAATACTACTTGCAACATTTTATGTGAAAAAAAACACATTGTTGTGAAGCTATGATGTAAAATGACCTTTTTAATGTTTTGTCTTAAGTGTAATCTGTATAAATAAGTGAATTGTATGAATTTTGAACAGTTAATAAAAAAAAAAAAAGATAAAAAAAAATGTGACCACCTGGGAGAAAGATAGCGTTTTGGTCAAATGGAAGCAGGTGGACTTGAGGGTGAAGCAGCTGGACTTGAGGGTCCTAGAAAACCCATAGTAACTGTTATTCTCTGGCCTTCAAGGGAATAGAATGCTATTTTAGCTTTTTTGTGCGGTGCTGGCAAAAAAAAAACAGGTCCCATCTAGATTTGAATTTAGATCGCTGGATGCAGAGTGCTATCCATTACATTATGGAACCTCAAGATGGTGTAGAGCTGCTGCCCGAGATGAAGATGATGAATTAAAAAACTGGCCTTGCAGGAAAGTAGCAGAAGGTCCATCCAAGGCGGAGCCAATGTGCATTGATTTCTGAGTAACTCGTCATTCGGCATGCAGGGCTCCTCACACATTTACTGGAGCAGGACTAGGTAGGGCCTTCAAAAGAAAAGCACGCTATTCTAGGCAATTTGACGACCAAATGGCAGGCAGGGCAAAGAAGCCACCACAGAACAGATGTGATCTTATTTTTTCTTTTTTGACCACGTCTAAAATGTTCAATTTGGCTTGCGAAAAGGGGAATTAGCTCAAATGGTAGAGCGCTCGCTGCGCAAACGAAGGGGCCCAACCTTCTCGCTCACTCGCAAGCGAACAAGTCGCAAAAAACGCGACAAATTTCGCTTGCAGTAGTGTTCGTGGCTTTGTGACTGTGCATAATGTGGTATTTTGGTTGCATATTGCATGTCATTCTAAATGTCATTTTTGCGTGCTGGATTCGAACACACGATCTGTGTAACACAATATCCAATCAGTGTCAGTTTCAGCGGAGCCAATCAGCTGCGCTATTATTGAAATTTTACTGACGTAACACAGGCAATTATATTGATATTACTATTATTATGTGGATATTGTTCTTAAAAAGCATATTACGTTAATTAAAAATTAATGAAAATGTTTCAATTAAACATATGTATGCATGCTTATGTATATATAAGTATATTATATATATTTATGTATTAATATTAAATATATACTATATATATATTAAAGAGCCCATATTATGGGTTTTTGAAAATGCCCTTCCATGTAGTGTTCACACGCTCTAAGTGAAGTGAAATATCCAGCTAAGGCTTAAATCTGTAAGTGTACAGTGTTTAAAACTATTGATTCATCTATAAAAGAGTCGACTCATAGAGCTTCAAACGAGTCGCCTTGATAACGAGTCATTAGGTGTTTCGCGATGACGCAGCTACGAAACACAAGTAGTTGGGCGCGCAAACCCGGGAGATTTGAAACCTGCGGCCCCGCCCACTAACAGAAAAAAAGTCACACACACACAGAGACACACACAGACACTGGTCGAATGAAGTCACGCTGTGCAGATGGATATTATGGACAGTCTAATCAAAGATGAAACATCAGCAATATAGCCCAGCCTTGAGCAGTTCTGAGTGCTTCTGAAAACTATATGCTTTCAAAGAAGACTTCATCAGTTTGTTAAAGGAAGGATCAGTATAGACTGTCAGAACATGGATCAGTGCATCATGGATCAGTTTCTTCCCCCATTTCACCAGTGTAAGTACGTGCGATTAAAACTGTTGCCTCGTTTACTCTATCTTGCACATGATGTATTTAGTTGTGTTTTGTTACTTGTAACTGCGTGTGCTGTATCAGGTTAACTCTTTATATTCTCATATCGCGTGTAAAGCCACGTTGAAAACGCGACGCGTGCCGCTTTGATTACGGATCGTCAGCTGTTTACACACATGCAACGGACAAGTTTCAAAATATTTCAGCTCAATATTATTGTCTCCTCGTGTGTGTAACGCACGGGTATTCGCGGATATAACAGCGCGCTCCTCTATGGACGCGCCGGCCCTGTGTGTGTGTGTGTGTGTCTGTGTCTCCTCGTGTGTGTAACGCACGGGTTTTCGCGGATATAACTGAGCGCCGCGCCGCGCCCTCTCTATTCAGCCGCTCCTTTATGGACGCGCCGGCCCTCTGTGTGTGTGTCTGTGTCTCCTCGTGTGTGTAACGCACGGGTTTTCGCGGATATAACTGAGCGCCGCGCCGCGCCCTCTCTATTCAGCCGCTCCTTTATGGACGCGCCGGCCCTCTGTGTGTGTGTGTGTGTCTCCTCGTGTGTGTAACGCACGGGTTTTCGCGGATATAACTGAGCGCCGCGCCGCGCCCTCTCTATTCAGCCGCTTCTTTATGGACGCGCCGGCCCTCTGTGTGTGTGTGTGTGTGTCTCCTCGTGTGTGTAACGCACGGGTTTTCGCGGATATAACTGAGCGCCGCGCCCTCTCTATTCAGCCGGTCTTCTATGGACGCGCAGGCCCTGTGTGTGTGTGTGTGTGTGCGTGTGTGTGTGTGTGTGAAAAGAGCAAGAAGACTGTGACCTCCTCGCCAGTTCTTGGACTTTTTGCTCAATAAAATAGTTAGTCGTCAGTATTTTCTAGTCCATCGTCTGTGTTTACATTCACCCACTGGCAGCCAAAATCCACTATGAAGCGTGTATGCACTGTAACTACTTTTATATTGTAGATTAGCAGCTGGCATTTCACTCTGTCTCGCGCTGAAGCCTGTCAGTGTTGTCGACCAATAGCAGCAGGCTGCCATCGGTCCAATCAGCGCAGATTAGCTTCGCGCTGAGGAGGGGTTTGGGAACAAATGAATCGCTGAACGATTCATATGGGAGTCGCTGGGATAATTAGGTAAAAATAAATGCAGATTATAAGACCATCAAAGTGTTTTTTGACCTTGCATGCATATTAGACTGTTGTTGGAGACCCTTACAACCTAAATATGACCCTATTTCATGTATAATATGGGCTCTTTAATATATGTTATATTTCTTTATGTAATAAAGAATAACTTTTAAATTTAAATAACTTTAAATGAATGCACACAAAAACAAGTAATATGCAAAATGGTTTATTAAAATGAATACAAATATTAAAATCGCAAAACAATGTAAAAATGTAAAAAAAAAAATAATAAATAAAAACATATCTTAATATATAAACTATATAATATACAATAAATAAAACAATACAATATATATTTACTTATTTTGCACATATAATTTATTAAAACAATACTATATTAAATATATTATTTATTATACACATATAAAAACAATACTCTATTATATTTATTTTTATACACACAATATATTAAACAATAATATAAATAATAAAATGCAAGAGTGGGGGCACGTATATATAAAATATAGTATTTAAGCAATGTATAAAATGTTATTTTTTTAAGAATTATAAATATGTTTTTACATAAAATGCACACAAATATTAAATAAGTACACACAAGACAAAATAAGAGTGGGCCTATGTAATATATAAGTGCTACTTTAAAATGCTACATATTAACACACAAAAATTAAATAAAATGAGAGAGAGTACCCATGTAACATTTACAAAAATATACAGCAATTTGTACTTTATTCTGGAGCTGGAGTTTGTCCTTTATTTTGCTGGCGCTGTTCTGCCAACCAGTCCTCTAAGGATTTGCCATTTGAAGTTTGCAGGCAAAATGTGGCATTACCAAATCGGCTATGGCCAAACTCCCTTAGTCTTGGGGTGCCCACATTTGCTGCAAACAATAAAAGTAACCGCACGCACATACTTCCTTTTGTGGACTCCACTTTCCTTCTCCTGTTCCTGTCTGCGTGGAGCAGGTGCAGGTGGAGGAACAGCAGGTGCAGGTGAAGCTGGGACTGCACTGGATGTTGGTGCAGCAAATGATGGAATCACCATTGACACACTCATGTCTGGGTTAAAAACAAGTGTGCCAAACAATGATCCAGGTCCTGAAATGGGCTGCACAACACCTGGTGCTGTGGGGGGTGGTGCAATCGGGCACACCGTGCTGGGGGCCGGTGGAAAGGAGCACACCGGGGGGGGGCAGACACAATGGGGCGCACTGTGTGGAGGCTGATATGATGGGGCACACTGTGGTGGAGGTTGGCGAGATGGGGCGCACTGTGGTGAAGGTCGGTGTGATGGGGCACACCATGGTAGGGCCGGTGCAATGTGGCAGACTGTGGTGGGGGTTGGCGCGATGGGGCATACTGTCGTGGGGGCCGGTGGGAAGGAGCACACCGTGGTGGCATCTGGCAGGAAGGAGCAAACTGTGGTGGTTGCAGAAGCAGACTTTCGACCAGGTCGAAGAAGAGGTGCCTGTCCTTCTTTATTTGGAGGAAAGACAAACTGGTGTTTGGGGCCTGATGTTGATGGTGCCTCGTCCAATTCTTCCTCGGCAAAGGAAGCTGCGTATCTGCCACAGCAATTGGATCAAGTGGAGTCAGTCCCTGAGTGAGTACACTCATTTCCTAATCCTTTTGCCTCCGTTGAAACCTGATAATAATGATATTATTATACATATATATTAATTTAGAAGTATTCAGGTACTTTAAAGAAAATAATGTGCTTTGCTTACCACTGAATGAGCGTCTTCTGGTTTAGCTCAAAAAGCTGGATCACCGTTTCATTCATCAGCCTGCGACTGCCAAGCACCAGATCCCGGATGTGGTGGTAATCGGTCAGTATTTTAGACCACCTGGGGGTGCGAACACCAGCCTTCTTGGAAGTGGACTTGTGTACGGCACACAGCTTTGTACAAATGGCCTCAACCAAGCGGCTGGTGCTAGGCCACTGTGCTGGACCCCCAGGATGTCCAATCAGACAGCGCTTGACGCTCTCCACACCTGGAGTGACTCCGGAGCGCTTCGGTGCCTTAAAGCGCCCATATGTCAGCTCTCTCTGGCCTCTGTCACCTGCAGGTCAGTGAGGTAAGGAGCCTCACGAAGACCTACCAAATAAGCAGCCAGATCCTGGACCTTGTCCCACCCAGCAATGCCATCAGGTCCAATGACTACTCCCTGGTAAATACAGAATAAATTTAGTATATGTGGAATAAAAAGACTAAATCAAATTAAGTTCTTAATGTATCTTACCTGAGCCTCAACAGAGAGACTGTCTCCAGAGTCGGATGGCTGTGACGGCACTGAGGGGGCTGGGCTAGGAAGCTGTCCTTCTCCACCAGCTGATGTGGACGGCTCAGCCAGTGATGCTGGGGACTGAGGCAGAGGCGAAGATGAGGGGCTGTTTCTGAGATCACGGCAGGGGTCATCCTCATACAGCACTGGAACTGTGATGTCCTCCATGATCTCCTCCTCAAACCCCTCATCTTGCAGATCCTCGTCATCTACTTCCTCCACCAGCCTGTTTTCCTCCTCTGGGTTCTGGAGCACCGGAGTCAGGGTTTTGCCGGTCTGGCTGTAAAGGTACTCCATTCCCAGCAATTCACCTTAAAGAATAAAACAATAAAAAAAAAACATATATGAAATAAAACTAATAATAAAGTAAATATTTAGATAAACATTTTGTGTAGTACATTAAGCTTAATAAATAACTTATAACAACTAGTTAATGAATTTCTTGCCTGTATATGCTCCAGGAGGGTGATAACGGTTATCCCAGGGCTTCCCTAAGACTGCTCGGCTAAGCCTGTCCACAGCCTCTCTCATGGCACTGCCATATGACCGTATGGAGGATGCTCCTTTTATGGTGCTTTCCATCCGCTCATCATTCCAGCGCATCAAGCCCTCAAGGAGATAGGCCTGAAAATGCGCATCACTGGCACTGGTCCCTGGAAATTAAAATAGTTAAAAATATATGAAGAATTAAGTAACATGTTATTAGGTTATGTACTAACATTAAAATTATTGTCATTATAAACAGAGTTTCTTGTCAGGCAAGACAGCTTTGTCAATGCTGATAACATCACAAATGTTATTTAAATGTTTAATATGTTACATTAAAGCAATGGAAGTAATCACAGTGCTTATATGTTTTACAAAATAAAACAATCCAAATGTATGTAATACCTGGAATAAACGGTTTAGGTGGAGGTGGAAGGACTCCAAAGATGTAGAGCCACGGGCACACCTGTAACAACACAGCCCCACACCGCCTTTCTTCAGTGTCCCTGTCTTCATGTATAATGGAAAGTTCTCTGGGTCTTGAATGCACTGTACATGCTTCTGCTGTTCCTTCCATATCTGCTGGATCCGTTCGTGGTCCAGCAGAGGAACACCCAGAGTGTCCTTCCCATGCTCGCTGTCAAAATGGTCTAACAGCTTTCCAATCAGACAGGTGGTCTCCTCCACACCTCTGGTCCTCCTACGGCAGTGCAGTGCTAGCTCCCTCCAGTTTATGCGAGCACGTTTGTGAAATGTGGCCAGCCTTCTTTGCCGCCAGCTCACCCTCCTTTGCCTGGCGAAGAGCGGCCACATCTTCTGGATCCCACTGAAAGATGCACGTGGACAGACGTGCCATGAATCCCGTAGAGCGGATGAGCTTCTGTTGTGACACCTGCAGCAAACCGGCGCATAAAATGCCAGATGTCAAGGCGCACTTCAAGCTCATCCCACTCCCGAAACATGATCTTCACCGGAGACTGGCCGTGCTGACTGCAGCAATCTCTGTCCACATACATTACTTTCGGGGCTGCCTCTCCTGCCTCCCGGTAACGCTTCATCAGCCCGGCCGCCATTGGGTCCAGTCCATGACCCTCGGCAGCTGACAGCACAGAGACAAGGACTTGGCTGTGTTCGTTCCCCACATTAGTGCACCAGGCAGCTGTTCCCGCAGCAGCACCTGCAAGTTTCTTTGTGATCTATTAGGAAAAATAAAACTGTGTTAAATATGTACGCACACATATCCATATCTGGCAAATGTCTGGATATAAACATACCTTCTTTGTGGAGTCCATCTTTAGAACACAGCCAAAGACGGAGGTGATTTTGGCCTTGACCTCGTGCAGTCGCCCCAGAACATCCCTGGCATAGACGGCTAACAGCCACTTAGGTTTGGGTATGGCAGGTAAGAGGGGAGGCTCAGCAAACACAGGAGGTTGCACAAGGGAGGACCTTGTGAATAGTTCACAGGCAGTCAGGTACTGCAAGACTCGCTGTGTCCATGCCTTGCTGTGTTGCTCCATCAGCTTTTTGAAAAGCTGAGTCACACTGTTGCCCAGTGTCCTCTCCCTCATCATCCTAACTACCCGCTTGTCACATGAGTATCTAAGGAAACAACATTATAATCAGGGAAATGCTTTGTTTGCTAAAAATTAACACAAATAAAATATTGGCATTATGAATTACCTGTGTGTCAGCAAAGCTGGAAACTGACTACGGTGGCCAATATCCAGCTGTCCTAAGATGTCCTCGGACCAGGCAGGATACGTCTTTTTGCACCGCTTGCACTCCAGATACCCAGTGGCAAGGTCGTACCAGCCGTCGATGTTGAGGACCTTGCGCACCGTGCTGTAAATTCCTGCAGCTGTTAGTCTGTGCTTACCACAGCTTAGGCGAACACAGACAAGTGGAAACAACCACATCTTCAGCGGCATCCACAGAAAAAGTGGTCGGCAGAAGAAGAGGTCAGGAGAGGCAGGTGGCTGCGTGTTAATTAGAGGGGGCTGGGGAGGATACCACCAAAGCTTCAGCTGGGATACTAGCTCTGGCTTGCCGGTTTTTAAGTTTGTTTTAAATACCGTGTTCCGGATCCACTTATGCTGGTAAGGGGAAGCTGATCTTTCCAGTGAACTGGAAGCTCAACTGGTGGCAGATGATGTTGAAGATCTAGTGTTTTTGCTGTTTCCGCTGATGGAGATGGATTGGCACAGGCCTCTGAGTGAATAGTAACAAACAATTTATGGTTAACAATATTATGATGACTGTTGCTTTTGATAGTAAGGTGCCACAAATTATGCCCATGAACAGCCAGTGAAGCAATAGTTTTGGATAAGTATTATTATTAATATGACTATACTTAGAAATACAAGTTAAGAGAATGGTACTGTTAGGAAGCAAAGAAATTAGTATGCACTTTATTGATGAAAGGGATATGAATTAACACAATTCTCTGCGAATGTGAATTATATGAAATGGAGTGAGTAAAATGAGGCATGATTAGTATAAATTATTGAAGCATAAAGACATGAAGCATGCACACAGATACAGTAAGGAAAAACTGCTCAGCTGATAATGACAGCAATGAAT
>NC_079449.1:32909335-32919399 GCF_903798145.1 Danio aesculapii | reverse complement strand
TCAGTTAGAGCTGCACATCGATGGATTTGCTCTTCAGTGTTTGGACTCTCTGTAGTAAATATTAAACCACACTGAACTGAACTTAACTTAAACACTGAAAACTGGACTGACACTGTTTCAATTTACTATAATCTTTTATGCAAATCTGCTTTGACATAATCTACATAGTAAAAGCGTTATACAAGTAAAGGTGAATTGAATTGAATTGAATATATACTATTGCTAATCGAATTACTAGATTGTATACATTTTTATTTCCACATCATCTTTGTGTTTATTTCAGAGCTCTTGCAGACTCGGACAGCTCGCTGCAGTATTACTCTGAAGTGGGCCTGAACTCATTCATCACTGTGCAGCTCTCCTTCCTGCCGGACAGCGAGTCTCGAAGCACACGTGTGGTGGCCAGGAGCTTCTGCCCAGAGTTTGAGCATCACACCGAGTTCTGCTGTAACCTGCTGGTGCAGAGAGACAGCGGAGAGAGCGTCAGTCTGGCTGAACTCCTGCAGGACGCCATGGCTGTCTTCACCATCCTTAACAGAGACACACACAAAAGTGAGTTAAACAACCTCTGAAAGTAGACACACTCACATCTTTTGTCTTCTTGCTCTTGCATTAACGCTGTTTGGATCTCTTTAGGGAGCAAATGTTTCCAAAAAAATTCAATCATTAATTATATAACCCCATATTACAAATTATCCATGAATGTGTGTAGCTTGTAAAAACACTATTAGTTAAACCTATTGATGCACTATTGATAGGATTTTGTTGGTCAATGCTAAAAAAAGACATTTGATGATTGTTCAAACTACTTGTTTAAAATGAGCTGAAATAACACAATTCTTAAGGTTGTTTTGGGATGACTTAATTGTTTTATGTTTAATCTACTAAAATTTGTAAAACTGATCAGTTGACTTAATTTCTTCATGTTGTTCCAACATAAAAATTGTGTGGAACCCAACATTTTTTTTATAGTGAATAACGATTCTGATACTAATACCAATATTGGTCAGTTGCATACAGTACTGTAAGGATTACCTGCGATCGCTGGAAAACATTCACATGAACTACAATCCTACCTCATAATGGACTGCAAATCCCAGTCATGCAACACACACACTCACCTGCTCCAAGTCATCACTGATTAGACATTCACAGCTGCGGCTCATTCCCTCTCATCACCAGGACTATATATTCACCTCTCAAAGACATGCATGTTGCTGAGTCTTGTTAGCTGTTGTAAGAAGGGGTTTTAACCACAGCAGTTCGAACTGTAGTTTTGCCGAAAGACTAAAAAGTTAACAGCATGATGGTGTAAAACTGTACATTCTAGTCAAACCATTCTTCTGCAATCTTATACCAAAAACAGTAATAAGGGCAGTATTAATATCTAAAAATGTGGGAGAGCGTTGATATTATGTGATTGTATTGTATTGCAATATGGAGCAATTAAATGTTGATGTTAAATCAAAAGTAACTCACAAATACTTGAAAATGAAATCATTTAATGACAATAATTCTCTATGGTTCTACTGAATTAATTACAAACTAACTGTATAAAATGAAAAAATATGAAATGATAAAAACATATGATAATAATTGTACCCAGCTTAAATAAAAATAAAGTTACCAGAAGTAGAAGGAGAGACAGGGCGAGGGAGAGACATAGAGAGCTAGTAGGCCTCAAAGAGGCAGAGAAGATAGACTCCGGAAGAGGAGAGGAGCAGAGCAGGAGAGCGCTGGCCAGGAAAAAAGCCAGAGCAGAGTTTACCACCTATTTTGTATCTTTCTTGACCATGTGACTAAAGCCCAAGCTAACCAATCAATATGTGACCACATCATAAAACCCCCAAAGTCCACAGACCAGGCCCTGATCTAATCAGTAACTGCCTTTGGAATTTTTGTGAGCCTTCTTTGGTGGAAAAGACAACAAATGCATATGATAATTTTCATTCCTACACTGTATAGTGACATTACAACACGTTTCCTTTGTCTTGCTTTGCCTTGTTTTGATCCTCGCCTAGTTTATCTGTTTACTACTGTCTGCTGCCTGCCTTGTGACCATCTGCCTGTGTATCTTACTACGACTCTGGATTGCCCATATACATCTGTTTGCTCCTGTGCTGACCATTGCTTGCCTGACCTCTCTAAAAAACCTGCATTTGGATCCACACCCCTGTTGTCAGTGTCACATCCCTGGTTACAGAAGACTCGGCACCATTGTGTGTTTTGCTGTTTATATAGTCCATGAATTAGTTCTTGAGCAGCTTCAGCTGTGAGTGTAATCAGTCAGGATCTGGAACCGGTTGTGTGTGCGTGCGTGCGTGTGTGTGTGCGTGCGTGCGTGCGTGCGTGCGTGCGTGTGCGTGTGTGTTGCATGACTGGGGGTTGTAGTCCAAAACATGGAGGATTTGTAGTTCATGTGAGTGTTTACCAGCGATCTCCGGTTGTTATATCGCTGGTGATCGTGACAAGTACTAGCTAGTCTTTTTCTCTGTTTAAATAATTAGTTTTACTTAATATGGACTGGATACATTCAAGAGTTTCCAACATTTTAAGACAGATACACGTAATAAAAAAATTACAAGATGACAATCTGCAAAGGGGTTTTTTGCTATTCAGTATTTCTTTTCACAACAGTAAATTGTATTATATATTATATTTACATTAACAGAACATGTTTTTAAATGAACTAAAGCTAGTGCTGTCGCTATATGTAAATTCTACATTTTGCTGCTCCAGAAAAATATTTACCCACTAAAGTGCAGTTGGTTTCTTCTATTGTCTTTTAGCTCAAATCAAACAAACTTTTAAAACAAACAAAAAAAAAGTTATGTCTTTATGTCTGTAATTGTAAATACTATTTACTGTGTTTCTTCTCATTGTAGTGGTTGATAAAAGATCGAAGGACATTGTCTTGGGAACCGTGAAAATTAAGCTTGCAGATCTGATTCATAAAAGAAGTGGTATGAGTTTTGATTATTATGTTGTTTTGCAGAATGTAGATACTTTAAAAAACACTTTAGTTTAAGTATCAATTCTTAAGTTCTGGCTTATTACCTGCCCATTAATAAGATATTGGCTGCTTATTAGTACTTTTACTCTAGCACTAAATCTTCTTGTTGATTCGCTAAATGCCTCGATTGTAAGTCACTTTGGACAAAAGTGTCTGCTAAATGACTAGGTATATGTACTCATAAAGTATGATCTTAAAGGTGCTGTATGTAAGTTTGTGACTCTTCTAAAGCATAAAAATACCATCATATGTTTGCAAATATTTAAGAAACATGCTAAGTGAACATTCTTGTTTATCTGAAAAACAAAGCTGAAGTCAGATATTCTGCTTTGAAAATGTGCGCTACGTGCCAGAATGTCTGTCTTTTGTTTTGGTTCTTTTACCCACCCACTGCCACTTTAGCCAGTTATATTTCAGATCCCCAGATTGTCCTGGTGGAAAACCGTGTATTTCATTCATTCAGTCAGGAAAGCTCTAAAAGTGTGTGTTTGTGACCGAAATGCAACCTCCGGTGGACAGTAGCAGCCTGCGAAATGAGATGCGGATTCATAGTTCCACATGAGGTTATTAATTAGCAAATTATATGAATATTACGAATGTAAACATTAGGTGAGCAGGTTACATTGTAACCCTGTGTCATAACAACTTGCTACGTTGTGAGATTTGCAGGGATTTGCAGCAATTTGGCTGTTTGTACCAGACGAAACATGATAGAAATTTAAATACAGCCATTCAGAAGCACAGAATAGTGCACTCACTGCATTTTAACTAAATGGTAAGGTTTATGATCTAATACATATTAAACCTTTTTAACAATATTAAATGTACATGCTGAATCACTGATATGTGTTGGTTTGCACTGAGTCACAGTTCTAAAGTTCAATTTCAATGGTGTATTTTCAAGATCTGAGGTGAACTATCTGCTGCAGCTTTCAGTAGTATGGCAATCAGGGCTTGACATTAACACCCGCCAACCCGCCAAATGTGGGTAGATTTCAGCTGTGGCGGGTTAGACAGACACTCCCACTAACCACTTTAAATTGTTGAAAATCATTTTTAAACTGTAGTTTTCTTAAAAGCGGGGTTCTACAATAAGAATTACCCAAAAAGCGTGCAAGCGTGATGTTAGAATCAAGAACTAGCATGGCTGACAAAAATAATTGTGTTCGCGCGAGTAAAAGAAAGCAGGTTGAATACTGAATGAGAGGATGATCACTCGCACTCACAGCTGATGTGATGCACGCGACTGTTTAAAACGTGAAGCAACTGTGCCTGGAAACGCAACTGTGATCGGTTCTCTTTCGAAATAGACTAGACAAAAAGTTATGCTCATGCACCCACAGTCATGCTGCTTTTAAGAGCTCCAGATTTGTCTTTTTGTATGCAGCACCGGTTGCTTTCTCTTTGAACAGGTTATTAATTTGCCTAATGTTAACCGCATGCGTGTGATCATCCTTTCATTGTCACACACTGTATGTTTTTCACCTGCTTTCTTTTGCTCACAGTTTTTGTTACTATGGTTTAATTATGATTTTTTACAATAACATTGCTTTAATGGGAGATTAAATCCTCATTTATGTGTAGTTAACTGGTGATCTGAGAGACCTTTAGCCAGAACACATTTAGATAAATGACAATAATTATTTTTTAAAAGTCAGTTTTTTTTGTTTTTTTTTTTAGAAATGTTTTGTTAAATAAAAAGTATAGTATACAGCTCTATTTAGCTTGTTTTGACATTTAAAATTGTGGCTAAGAAATAACTATTGTTTGGTGAGCTGTGAAATGTCATGTGAAATAAAAAACTAACGACACACAAAAAGTGGAATGCGGACATAACAAAAAATCTCAATCAAAAAATTTTAGCATGTCAAAGTCATATTTATGCAATAAAATATATTTTCCAAACAACAAAATTGTGGCTAGTGAAAATGCAGAGTGGCTAGTAATGTTGGAGAACTACTAGGCACAGTGGCCGGTGATCAAAAAAGTTAATGTCAAGCCCTGATGGCAATAAATGTAAAAGTGTCATGCAAAATGGCATTCAAACTCGCATTGTTAACATAAACGCTGAACAAAGCACATGAGGTGTACCTGAGGTGATCACAGTTTATCCTGTTGTTCACCAGTGAGAAATAGCAGCAGTTTCTAAAATATAAATTTCAGATATTGGTTAAAACAAAACAAAAAAAAACCTTTTAATATGGAAAATATTCCTTCAATCTGGCAACCTGCGCTTGGGTGTGTTTTGAACCAGCCGTGCAATACCTAGTTTAACCACTGGGTGTCAAACTCACATACTGCACCTTTAATTGGATTAAAATGTAATAGTGTTTTGAAGTTTATTTATTTTGTCTCAAAGCTGAATAATAATGGTAATAAAATATTTAATATAAGATCTATCATTTTTTAAATCCATTTACAGGCATATCTGGCTGGTACAGTCTCTCTCTTCCACAGAGCACATCATCATCTCACGGTCTGACTTCAGCAGGAGGCCTTGAAATCTCCATTAGTTTTTCCCATCATACAGACAGAGAGCGAGTCTTCAGTTCAGCCTGTGGTCTCGGATGGAACATAAAGGGACACAGTGAAGACGAGGCCAGCACAGAGGATGAAGATGCTTTGGAAGAGCACTCAAAGTCTCTATCGTTATCCCTTTCAATGCCCAGAGCATGGCTGCCCATTCATTGCCTGCTGCTGCCCGGACATGAAGACCTACAGCGATCCACTTACTGCTACTACAGATACAAACTATATGAGCAGCACACCTTCAGCTCTGAGCTCAGACACCCCATCCCAGATGAGAACCACGGAGACGAGGGATTGGCCACGGTGGCATTTCAGGTAGGGATGTGCACGATTATTTGAACATTCAATCTGAAATCATTATTCAAATAATAGATACTAAAACTCTAAATGTCACTGCTGGCTTTAAATGCAGTCAATCCATTATCAATACTGGGAATGCAACCTAAAACTTCCAGTTATGACTATATGCATTGGGTGGTGCTGTGGAGTGAGCAGTGGAAACAGGTCTGTTGGATTTTATTGGAGATTTTCAAAAGTCATGAGTCATGTACATTAAGTTGGCTTGTATGTCACAAGATAAAAACACAAGCCAATGTGAACACCCTCTCTTGTAAATTGCTTAAACCGTTCCGAACTTTTATTTACTTATTTATTTACTATTTTAGAAGTCTCGTGAAATTAAAATACATTTTTTAAATGTTAGTTTCAGTCTGTTAGTTTTAAGGATATCAATTAGATACAATGACAAAATAATGACAAACGTGTAACCTGAATTTGGTTTAAGTATTTTAATTATTAGAACTTTTGGCAGACATTCACTTTTAAATACACTTTTTTACAACACTTACATTTTGACAATTAGACATAAAAAACAACAATCAACAGTCATAAAAATGACTGCGAGTGAGATGAGTGAGACAGAGGAAATAAGTCATAATCGTAAGACAATCTTTAAACTAACTGGACTTGTATTAAAATTGTTGCTAGAGGTTTTGTGATATAATAATAATAATAGCGGAGCATTAATTAAATGCATATTTTCCGTAAGCGATTGATTTTGGGTAGCCTGATATTTTTATTTGACTGGATTGGAAAAAACAGCAAATGCCAGTTCTTAAAAAGGATTGAGTCAGTGTTTTCGTTTTGTAATCTAAAATTTGCAGTTAAATGAAAAATATCTAGGGCAGGACTATTTCTTTTATTTAGTTTTTGATTCTATGTTTCTATGCTTTTGTAAACACTGCACGGCATAAAGATGCTCTGTAATTTTAAATTGCAATATTTAATGTGTCACACAAAATAGACACGTCAATTATTATTTTTTTATTAAATAATAATTTAAAATTAATCTGACTAGTTAACAGTTAATATTCGGTTAACGAGCGGCGGTTGACGGTTGGCAAAATTAACTGAAATGAGCAACCCTAATTTGAACGTATCTAAAGAAGCGATTAGAAGGAATACTGTAAACTGAATATGTAAAAATTGTATAACTGAATGTACAGTATAAAACAAATATAAACATAAAAAGCTTGCAGTTTGTCCCTTGCGAGTTAAGTGGTGTTTTAACATGGGGGCAAACACTTTTTCACACGGGGATATGCAGTCTTATATTTTGTTTTCTTTGAATAATAAAAAAAACTTCATGATGTGTTTACTTGTTATCTTTGACTAATATTTAAATGTGTGTATACTATGGCTTTTTGTTATGCACTTTTTATTGTTTGCACAAATTTTAAATGTTTTTTTTTTAAAGGAGAGAATATTTTTTATAAGCTTTTAAAAATGTGCTCAGAAATACTGAAAAAATGTAAAAATAAAATCCTTCTCCTTAAACTTAATTGAAATTAACATTTTTTTTTAGTGGGCTGTGGCCCACAGGAAGTATTTTAGCTGTTTTACCTTCTTGCTCAGTGACGCGTGCTCAGAGTAAAAAGCTTGCCGATGTAGTTGATATCTCTGAAACTTTCTTAATAGATCCCCCCAATAGTGATGCTCAGTCAGAGAAGATGCCTGATGTGAAGTCTTGTGAGCTAGCTATTTTTCAAAGGGGTAACGAACATTTCATTTCAAATCAGAAGGCAGATCCTTCTTTGGCCTGCTGTTTTGAGTCTGTTTCAAATAACAATAAATTTACCAGGTAAAGTTAAATACTTTTGGGAAGAAGACATTTTAATGTGCCTATCACGCAGTGCTTGTTTAATCATTTGTTTTGCTGCATCCCTGGGAACATTAGTATTAAAAAAGCAATCAACAATAAATCTGTTTTTCTACAGCGTTCAAAAGTCTGCAGTAGGAGAGAGAATAAGCGCTATTAGATCAAACCCTATTACCTTACCACAGACTTTCCTTCCCTCTCAGAAAAAAAAACTGCCAAACAGCTTAGCAAAAAAACTGCTAATATGCATGCATACCTTACTTGGTGGTGATGTTTTCTGTTTGTTAACAGTGATCTGAAAATAAGGATCCCAGACGAGCCCCCAATTTGTTACGACCTTCTTTTGAGTCTAAGGGTTTTGTTATGTTCCTGAGCACTAAACGCTTGAATGAAATCTTAAGCAATGTTAAATATTTCAGGGGAGCAAAAGTGTGGTCTTGAGGAGGACTCGACCCTTGCTCTGGTACCTGAGGGAGGAGAAGCTGGAGGTGCAGCTGTGGGTCGCTTTTGGGAAAGAGAAGAGGGTCCGACCACATAATGCAGACCGTCTGGTGGGCTCTGCTTTTGTGGATCTCTCTGCTCTTGCTGGAAGCTTGAAGCACCATCAGACTATCACCGGTAGAAATATTTTTATTCAAATTAATTATTTGTTTTCTTTTTGGAATGCATTTTTAGTTGTGTTATTGTAGCAAAAACAATTGTATGATAGTTTTAGATGACTTTCAATGTATTGTATTTATTATAAGATGCGTTGTTTTATATATAGATATATTATAGGAAAACTGTTATTAAATAAATTATTATAAAAGATTATAAAGCTATACAGTAATTTAATACTGGCACTGGTGTCTTACATAATCATTCTAAAAATTATCAAATGATGATTTCCCATTTATTAAATGGAAAACTGCAAGAAAATACATTGTATTTATTTATATTTTTTAAATTTAGGAAAAAAGAGCTGTGTTCTATGCCCACCAGGCCTGCATTTATCACAAATACAGTAAAAAAAGTAATATTATTACTATTTAAATTTTTTTAAGAATTCTTTTTATTCCTGCTGAATTTTCAGCATCAAGATATCAGAAATCATTCACTGTGTTGATTAGCAATTTTTTTAATTGTGTTTATCACGAAAAAAAACAGCTATTATTATTATAATACTTATTAATGTTTTTATGCATTCTAGTATTTTAAAAAAAGTTAATTTCTTAAAAAAAACAAAACTTACTGTCCCAAACTTAAAGTGTAGTGTAAACATTTAGGATTTTATATTTTAAACATGATTTGAGTAATATTTGTGGTATTTTTATTTCTATCTATTAATGTAATCAGCTATAAAAGAATATCTCACCATGATTTTTAAGGCTTTTAAACAGTTAAAAATACACTCACCGGCCACTTTATTAGGTACATCACCTTACTAGTACTGGGTCGGACCCCTTTTTGCCTTCAAAACTGCCTTAATGCTTTGTGGCATAGATTCAACAGGGTACTGGAAATATTCCTCAGAGATTTTGATCCATATTGACATGAGAGCATCACGCAGTTGCTGCAGACTTGTCAGCTGCACATCCATGATTCAAATCTCCTGTTCCACCACATCCTAAAGGTGCTCTATTGGATTGAGATCTGGTGACTGTGGAGGCCAGTTGAGTACAGTGAACTCATTGTCATGTTCAAGAAACCAGTCTGAGATGATTCGCGCTTTATGGCACGGCGCATTAAACTGCTGGAAGTAGCCATAAGAAGATGCCTTTCTATCAGCTGGAACCAGTCTGGCCATTCTCCTCTGACCTCTGGCATCAACAAGGCATTTGTGCCTACTGAACTGTCACTCACTGGATATTTTCTCTTTTTCAGACCATTCTCCGTAAACCCTAGAGATGGTTGGGCATGAAAATCCCAGTAGATCAGCAGTTTCTGAAATACTCAGACCAGCCCGTCTGGCACCAACAACCATGCCACATTCAAAGTCACTTTAAATCACCTTTCTTCCGCATTCTGATGCTCTGTTTGAAATGCAGCAGATCGTCTTGACATGTCTAAATGCATTGAGTTGCTGCCATGTGATTGGCTGATTAGAAACTTGCGTTAACAAGCAGTTGGACAGGTGTACCTAATAAAGTGGCCGGTTAGTGTAGTTTTGAACAGAACTGAAATTATTGCAGATTGCACATACAATAAATGTATACAAAATTATGATCCATATGAAGTATGATCCATATTTGTGTAGCAAACTTTTATAAACAATTTTTCTCTCTCTCCTGACCAACGCTGGTTTCTCCTTCTCTCAGGTGTATATCCGTTGTTCAAGCGCTCCGCAGTAAATCTGTGTGGTGCTGCTCTCAGAGTCCACATCAC
>NC_079449.1:32836835-32899335 GCF_903798145.1 Danio aesculapii | reverse complement strand
TCATGCTAGAAACATGCTAGTAAAATGCTAATTCATGCTAGAAACATGCTAGTAACATGCTAATCCATGCTAGAATCATGCTAGTAACATGCTAATTCATGCTAGAATCATGCTAGTAACATGCTAATTCATGCTAGAAACATGCTAGTAACATGCTAATCCATGCTAGAATCATACTAGTAACATGCTACTTCATGCTAGAATCATGCTAGTAAAATGCTAATTCATGCTAGAATCATGCTAGTAACATGCTAATTCATGCTAGAATCATGCTAGTAACATGCTAATTCATGCTAGAAACATGCTAGTAACATGCTAATTCATGCTAGAATCATGCTAGTAACATGCTAATTCATGCTAGAATCATGCTAATAACATGCTAATTCATGCTAGAATCATGCTAGTAACATGCTAATTCATGCTAGAATCATGCTAGTAACATGCTAATTCATGCTAGAATCATGCTAGTAACATGCTAATTCATGCTAGAATCATGCTAGTAACATGACAATTCATGCTAGAATCATGCTAGTAACATGACAATTCATGCTAGAAACATGCTAATTCATGCTAGAATCATGCTAGTAACATGCTAATTCATGCTAGAATCATGCTAATTCATGCTAGAAACATGCTAGTAACATGCTAATTCATGCTAGAATCATGCTAGTTACATGCTAATTTATGTTAGAATCATGCTAGTTACTTGCTAATTCATGCTAGTAACATGCTAATTCAGACTCGGCTTTTCAAGCCACCATAAAGTTTGTCCTCAAACTTTAATATCTAGTTTTGGATGTGATTAATCTTTGCCCAGCACTATTTTTTTATCCATCTTAATCTAACATGTTATATATTTATACATGTTAAAGCAGGTTTTAGGCTTAATTATTAAGTTATTTCAATTATTAAATCTGTTTTTATTATTCTATATCATCAATGTTGAAACCTGCCTAATTTTTTGGTGCCATATATTTTTCTTTAATATTTTGATGCATTTAAATTACAGATTTAGAATTACAGATCTTCTAAAACATTGTAAATTGTTTTTTTTTAATGCAAAATGATGGTGATACTTGATGTAGTATAGACAACTGGTCATTTCTGCTTCTGAAAAATCAAGGAAATGCTCACGATAAACGTGCGTTTCTTGTTTTCAGACTGTCAAAAGAGCTACTCCTGGATCCCCAGCAGTCCTTGGTTTTTAAAGTTTGGCATAAAGGAGGTAAAGACACACTGCGATTCTCCACGACACTGTGTTTGTGAGTTTAAAAGACTGATTGTGCAATGGTTCTTCCCTTGCAGAAGTGGAGCGGGTGATTGGGTTCGTGTCTGTCGACCTGTCACCTCTTCTGTCTGGATTTCAGTCAGTTTGCGGCTGGTACAACATCACTGATTTCAGCGGGCAGTGCCAGGGGCAGTTAAAGGTGTCTGTGTCTCCTCTGAGAGCAGTGCAAGAGCTGCGTGCACACAGACAGACAGCACAGGAGACTCATGCTCCAGACTCCAGTGTAAGACATTTTGAGATTTATTTATCAATTTCATTTTTTTTCTCTTTTTTACTGTAGTAGTTTCTCTACTATTTGTATTGTAGGTACAAAGAGTAATTTCACATTTGAAAACTACTTGACAAGATTTTCACACTGAGAGCACTTTGCTATGTTTTTATAAGTAAAGAAAAGAATTTTAAGTTATTTTTCATATAATGAGCTCAAAATCATATCTAATTATTTTATTAAATGTACATTTATTTTATTTTATTTCTTTATTTTTATTCTTATTTAATTAATACAAATTATTTGCAGATTGATTATTTAATCAATTAATAAAATGAAATGAAAAAGCAAGTACAAAATAACATAAAATAAAATTATTAGATATGATTTTCAGCTCAGATAGTATTTTATTTATGTTACTTTAATTTATTTCATTAAAAAAAATTTTTTTGTTTTATTTTATTAATTAATTGATTTACTTACTGATTATTTAATGAATAAGCCATAAAACAAAACAAAGCTAAATAAAATGAAATACTATCTGAGCTGAAAATCATATCTAATTATTTTATTTTATGTTAATTTTATTTATTTATTTATTTGGTTTTATTTCATTAGTTGATTTATTTACTGATTAATTAATTTATAAAATAAAACAAAACAAAGCAAAATAAAATAAAATACTATCTGAGCTGAAAATCATATCTAATTATTTAATTCTGTTAATTTAATTTATTTCATTTTTTATTTAGTTATTTTCTTAATTGATTTATTTATTTACTGATTATTTCATTATATAATAAAATAAAACAAAACAAAGCTAAATATAATAAAATACTATCTGAGCTGAAAATCATATCTAATTATTTTATTCTGTTAATTTAATTTATTTCATTTTTTAAAATTATTTTATTTTGTTGTTTTATTAATTAATTGATTTATTTACTGATTATTCAATTAAATAATAAAATAAAACAAAACAAAGCTTAATACAAAAAATACTATCTCAGCTGAAAATTATATCTAATTATTTTTTTGATGTTAATTTAATTTATTTTGTTTTAATTGATTTATTTACTGATTATTTAATGGACAAAACAAAGCTAAATAAAATGAAATACTATCTCAGCTGAAAATCATATCTAATAATTTTTTATGTTAATTTAATGTATTTAATTAATTTATTTTTTATTTTGTTTTATTTTATTAATTAATTGATTTATTTACTGACTAATTTAATTAATTAATTAAATAAAACAAAACAAAGCAAAATAAAATACTATCTGAGCTGAAAATCATATCTAATTATTTTATTCTATGTTAATTTAATTTATTTGATTTTTTTTTATAAATTTTATTTAGTTTTATTTTATTAATTGATTTATTTACTGATTGTTTAATTAATTAAACAAAACAAAACAAAATAAAATACTATCTGAGCTGAAAATCATATCTAATTATTTTATTTTATGTTTTTGTTTATTTTTATTTTGTTTTGTTTTATTAATTTATTTGTTTATTTACTGATTAATTAATACACTTATTTATTTGTTTGTTTATCTCTTATTGAATTGTTGTTATTATTATGTAAATGTTTTTATCTATATTGATCTTGCTATGAAATTACTGATGTGGCAGTAAATATACAAACAAACAAAAAACTAGTAGTTTAATAAATGTATTTAGATGCTAATCATATTTTGTGGAAATAGTGGCAGATGTTTAAGGCTACATTATAAAACCATATGCAGTAATTACATATTGAGTGTTAAAGAGATTGAGAATGAGTTTTAAAGCCATAAACACTTTTTATTATGATTTATTTATTATTATTTTATACATTTTCTGAACAATCATGTGACACGGAAGACTTCAGGGAAATGATTTTAAAAAACTCAGATTACTCAGATTATTGTTTTTCCCTGTGTTTTTAATTAAATAAATGCTGTAGAGCTTTGTTTTAAACAGTAGTCTAGAGTTTGGAGTACTGCTCATTTTCATTTTTGGTTTAAACAAAACAAGATAGCTCATTTGACCAGTAGTATCAAAACATAATCTATCATTTCCACCAGAATATGTCAATATACATAATAATACATATACATAACATGTATACGTTAATAATATAGAGTTGTCCCACATACTTGTTGATAATTGTGTCTTTTGCAGGCTTTCTTTAGTGCACTTCCACTTTGCTATCAGACTTCAGCCACATACAGCAACTTCCCCAGCCACATCAGTCGATTCTCAGAGCAGAGGATCAGCACTCCTCCCGAGCGCTTTGAAAGACTGCTCTCGGACAGGTATTTATTTAATGTAAAATGATATAGAAGCTGACTTGTTATCAGGTTTACTATCTGAAGTAATGCCCATGTTGTTTTCATTTGTTGTCAGGTCAAGTGTGACGGATCGTCATGATGAGCACATGGACAATGTAAGATTGTTCCATCAGAGTTTGCATGAGGGAGAGAAATCGTCTTGTTCCTCCAAGGTTGCAGATTCACATCAATCCAGTTCAACACTCTTCTCTGCTCTCAGGTACTAAACATGTCCTCCACTTCCTGAATGAATTGTTTAAAGGTTAGTTTACACAAAAATGAAAATGACTGAAATCTGAGAGCTCCTTCATCCTCCATATACAGCAACAGCCGCAAGTTCAGAAAAATATCAAATAAATCCTCAAAACAGACCAAATACCTGCCGCAGTCTGTAGAGAAACTAGTCTAGTCAGATGAAGAAGAGCCGCAGTCAGAGATTCAAATAAATAAAGTTTACTGAAGATAGTTTGCAGTTTTATCAACTGAAGCCAATCTCAAAACAACAACAATCATTCTCTCGCATAACGTCGCTAACTGTGTCATAAATATAAGTGTTTCAACCTGATTGGTTAAAAATACAGATAGACTTAGAACATTTCCATGTGTATGCGTGCATACAATTTCATACAATATCTCCAGCAAACAAACATCAAACAGTCTATAGGCTATTCAGAGCTGACCCCTGACCTGTGAAATGATCTACAAATGAATAGAACACACACACACAAAGTACAATCTGTTTCATACTCAAGGCTGTTTCTGGTACTCTCACCCGTCTTATCAAACAGGTTAAAAACCGGTATTATCAACATCCAAACTGTCAGCTTGCATACAAAGGAATTTACTTAAAAAGATTAAACGTATAAAATGGCAAATAACTCAAGAGGTCTCCATTACCTCTGACCTGGCTTGGTAGATCCTGAGGAAACAAATCTTTTGGCATACAGAAAAGCAACGACACTCATATTATTATAGTTTTAGTCTGAAGAAAGATGACACTAAGGTCATAATATAATCTAGGACCTTAAGCAGGTTGCACACCAGAAGCACCGCTCTACGGCGAGTAGCACCACACATTTCAGAATTCTAAACATAGGTTTCTGCTGCTTTAAACATTCAACTTTATTAATAATCATAAAGACGTAAGAAATTCTATGTGTTACTCCATCCTGGAGCGGACACCCATCAGAAAGTTCACGCTATCAGGTCCAGTCGAAATATTATTAAGCTATGAGCATCTTTTTGTATGAAAAAAGTCTAAAAGAATGACTTTATTTAGCAGGTGCTTTTAGGATCAAACAATACTGAAAAATTATTTCCATGTTTCCTAAATATATTTTGTAGAGTCAGCAAGCATATTATTTACTTTACCATGTAATATATTATTTTATTTCATATATTTATTGATGAAATCTAAATTAACGTTTCTTTTTTTAATTTTATTATGAATATTGTAATGTTTACAACTCGCAACGCAAAGGAAGGAGTAGGCAGGAACTGGTAAACATGTTATGAACTCTAACAAATAAAATAAACAAAGACTAATGGGTGCTGGCTGCCCCTCACAGCTGACTTCCAACTAAACAGACAACAAAACAAAACATAAAATATCCTAGACCTGGTCCCCTCATCTACAGTCAAATGTTCTTTAAAGCTGCTTCTGAAATCAGTCACCTGTTTACACACGATTACTATTTTCTATATGGTGAATGAACTATAAAGTAAATAGTTGAAAGACTGGTGAGAATGAATCTGGTTTTGCAATAGTGTCATGCTAACCGCAGCAGTGCACAGTCTGCTCTGGTATAAAATTCTATATTTTCAAGCGATATAGATGAGTTTAGAAGGAAACGGAGTTGGACAGACTAATAGATTGCTATTAGACTGTGGCTGTCAGTAATTGACGGTTTTATTAAAAGGAATGGCTTTGGGCAAGCTGTAATATAAACAAAACACTATAGGCTATTAAAGAAATAGGAGGGCTGCTCCTTATGTCCTATTCTGTCTTCCTGTTTAAGAAGGAAAGTACAACAAAGACAATAAATAAAACTATTGCTTTCTAAGGTGATCTGATTGCTTTTTTTTCCAGATTTAGATATTTATCGACTGCCAAGTAATTCCTGCTCTCAACTGGATTTTAATTCAATTATTTTGTTGCGTTAAAGGAAAAATCTTAGTGAACTAGATGATATTCAGAGGTATTTCAGTCGGAAGCTGTCCACTACAACATTCCCAAAGCTGAGTGATCTAAGAGGAACCTCCAGACAGGAAGAGTGCTGGGTCTCAGAGACGGACACCACACAACTGCTGCTGAAGTCCAATCAGCTCGTGGGAGAAGTCAATGACATCATCAAAGGTGAGCTATTCGCTGCTAAGGCCCCGATATACTCACAGTGAAGCTCCCAATGTACTCATGCTTAGCCAGAGAATGAAGTGTAAAGTATTCTTTCAGCTACATACTGGTAGCGAGTGGTGAGAAAACTGCAGTTAGGAAAGCATCTGATCATGTCAATGTGCATAAGCTTGCATGATTAATTTTGCATTTCCATCAATTTATGTCTCTTATGTTTAATTTTATATATCTTCTTTCCAATGTTGGATGTAATTACTTACAATGTAACTGGTTACTGTAATTAAATGACTTTTTTGATTAAAAGAAGTGAAGTAATGGAATACTTCTCATTTTTAGGTAACTTTATTACAGTTACAGTTAGTACAATTATAATTTACTCTCATTAAAAAACTATACATAAGTTCTTTATTAATCCATTCAGAGAAGCAATCATATTTTTTGTAAACAAATATATTTCGCCAAACAATTCTATTTAGCCAAAGAATTTGACATTTGTCACAAAACGTGCTTTAGAAACAATGAATTGAGTACAAAATGAATAGCAGTATATAATATGTATGAAATATGGTGTCGTTAAATGTGAACATTTGATGTTTTGATGCAGAAATTATTTAATATTTCTTAAATGTTGCATATTTTAAATAAACCTAAAAGGCCTTTTGAGTACAATTTAATGAATTAATAGTTTTAATTTCAGTTGTCTATGCATTTATACTGTAAGAATTTTTTTTTGCTTGTTACTTAATTTTTATTGAAAACATTTTTAAATTTTACAACAGAACATTTAACATTTATAAATATACAATTTTTCCATATTGCACAAGAAATAATAAACAAATACAAAAATAATAAATAAATAAAAACATTTTGTTCCAGATTCAATGCGTTCAACAGTTGTTAACAAGGCAATAACAATCCATTTTTTCCAATGTTTAAAAAAAAAAGTCCTTTAAGTCTCAAAATAAATGTAAATTCTTCCATATTGCTTATTTCCTTTACGATTTCTATCCAATCACTAGTGTGATAGGATAATAGTGGGGGTGTCATGCTTATACCATTATGGTAATACTCTTTTTGCTTGCCACATTTAATAAATTTACAAGGTAAACATCCTACTTCACTACCACCTCTTCATAGTTTCCAAGATAATTTGTAATTATTACAAATTGTCTTTTGGTAAATGGTATCCTAAGATCTTTTCCATTTCTGATAAAACCTCGTTCCAGAAAGGTAATATTTTTGCACAAGTCCAGAAAATATGGAGATGAGCTACATCAACCTTCCCACATGTTCTCCAACAAGTTTGAGGTGTGGACAATTGTTTACTTTTAATTTTGGGGTAATGAAAAAACGTACCAGATTTTCCAAGAAAATTCTTTCCACTAATAGTTATATTATAGGTAATAGTTTGTTGTTTCTTACAGGCAGAAAGCCATTTTAAATTGAAATTTCTTTCGCTAATTCTCTTTCCCATTTCTGCCTAATGTAGTTTGTGGAATCTTTTCCATTCTCTCTAACGGCTTGGTAGAAAGAAGAAATTATTTTACAATCTATAATTAGTTTTATTAATTCATTCAAATCCGAAATGTCCTTTGCTTTATATTCCCTTTCAAAGCAATCTCGAATTTGCAGATAGCGGTAAAAGTCTTTATTGTTAATTAATTATTATACATTTTTAATTCTGAAAAACGTTCCTTGAGCTGCAATTGTATATACTGTAAGAATTTAAAGTGGTACTGAGTCAGATAATTCAATTTGGACATTTGGCTGAGAATTTTGTAAAAAATAAAAATAAAAAAATCTGCTGATTTATATGGAACGATTTTGGGAGTATCATAAGTAAAAATGTAATGTATGAAATAAAAAATTATACTTTTTTTTACAGTGCAAGTCCAATTAGAGCCACTTAATTGTTAAACAAAGCAAGTCTGTCTTATAATATATCTACTAAAAGACAGAAAATAATACTTTACAAACTATAGTGTAAGTACTGTAAATCATATAAACATTTTCATATTAGTCAATAATATTGCTTAAATTCATAAAAAAAAAAACTGAAAAAATCTAAATTTACAGACATTTACACAAGTAAATAAACAAACTTAATGATGGGCTTAAAATCTGCAGATTTCTGCTCGCACAGATGTGGGCCTAGTAATCATCAATGAAGCACTTTTTATAAGTAACTTCCCCAACACAGGTTATGTCTGTCAACCTGTCTGTCTATGTATGTACGTACAGTGCTCCGCATAATTGAGTACACCCCTCACAGATCTTTTTTAAATGATTATTTTCTATAGGATGCTTTACAGTAATATTATATTTGTGCATGTACATTAGATTAGTCAGTATCAAAGCGTAAACTAGGACTAATCTAACAAAAAAAAACTTTAGATCACAGTGCAAAAAAATTACTACACACAAATAATTAATATGAATAATAACAATATAAACAATATTCAATAAAATTTGTATAAATAATCGTTTGTCTGGTTTTTTATTTTTTGCAATAAGTTGTTTAAATTTAAATGTATTGTCCTTCTGTTTCAAAGATGTTAGCTGGCCAAACTACTTATTTTAATGCATATAAAGTTACTTACTAATGCATCTAAGTTACTTAGGGTTTTTAAAATGGCCAAAACAGTATTGGCTATAGCAGTGTTTCCCAACCCTGTTCCTGAAGGCACACCAACAGTACACATTTTCAATCTCTCCCTATTCAAATACACCTGAATCAAATCATCAGAACATTAGAAGAGTCTTGAAAACCTGAAATTAATGGTTCAGATAAGGGAGACATCCAAAAGATGTACTGTTGGTGTGCCTTCAGGAACAGGCTTGGGAAACACTGGGATATAGTAAGGCAAGGCAAGGCAAGTTTATTTATATAGCACATTTCATACACAGTGGCAATTCAAAGTGCTTTACATAAACAGGAATAAAAGAAACAATTATAAGAGAAATAAAAACAAACAGAATAAAAATAAAATAAAATAAAAGCTGATAAAATGTGTTATAAAAGAGTTAAAAAGAAGAGAAAAACATAGTAGTTCGATCTGTCGGACGTAGCACAGTGCTCATTCAGTAAAGGCACAGCTAAACAGATGTGTTTTCAGTCTTGATTTGAATGTGCCTAATGTTGGAGCACATCTGATCATTTCTGGAAGCTGATTCCAGCAGCGAGGGGCGTAGTAGCTGAAAGCCGATTCACCCTGCTTTGACTGAACTCTTGGGATTTCTAATCTATTTGATCCTAAAGATCTGAGTGATCTGTTAGGTTTGTATTCAGTGAGCATATCTATAATGTATTGAGGTCCTAGGCCATTTAGTGATTTATAGACCAGTAATAATACTTTAAAATCTATTCTAAATGTGACTGGGAGCCAGTGTAAGGACCTGAGGACAGGTGTGATGTGCTCTGATTTCCTGGTTCTGGTCAGAATTCTGGCCGCAGCGTTCTGGATGAGCTGCAACTGTCTGACTGTCTTTTTGGGAAGGCCAGTGAGGAGGCCATTACAGTAATCCACCCTGCTGCTGATAAAAGCATGAACAAGTTTCTCTAAGTCTTCACTGGAAACAAAGCATCTAATTCTTGCAATGTTTTTGAGATGATAGTATGCTGATTTACTAACTGCTTTGACATGACTATTGAAACTCAGATCTGACTCCAGAGTCACACCAAGATTCTTGACCTTATTTTTTGTTGTTTGACCCTTAGAGCCAAGGTACACATTCACCTTGAGAACCTCATCTCTGTTCCCAAACGCAATGACTTCAGTTTTCTCTTTGTTTAACTGAAGAAAGTTTTGGCACATCCAATTGTTAATTTCATCAATACATTGGCAGAGGGTGTCAATGGGGCTGTAGTCATTAGGCAGTAAGGCTAGGTAGATCTGAGTGTCATCAGCATAGCTGTGGTAGGAGATTTGGTTCTTTCTCATTATTTGGCTCAGAGGGAGCATATAAAGGTTGAACAGGAGTGGTGCCAGAATCGAGCCTTGTGGGACTCCACATGTCATGGGTGTCCACCCTGACCTATGGTCACCTATACTGACATAGTATCCTCTCCCTTCAAGGTAAGATCTGAACCATTTGAGGACCGTCCCAGACAGCCCAACCCAGTTTTCCAGCCTATCCAGAAGTATGCTGTGATCGACAGTGTCAAATGCAGCACTGAGATCAAGCAGTACCAGCACTGTTAGTTTGCCTGAATCTGTATTTAGGCGGATGTCATTGATTATCTTTATAAGGGCGCTCTCTGTACTGTGATGTGGTCTGAAACCAGATTGAAAATTGTCCAAACACCCCTTGAAGTTTAAGAACTTGTTAACCTGGTTAAAAACAACTTTTTCAATGATTTTGCCAATGAAAGGGAGATTTGAGATGGGCCTGTAATTGCTCAATATGGTGTTATCTAGGTTGCTCTTCTTCAAGAGGGGTTTAACAACTGCAGTTTTAAGTGAGTTAGGAAAAATCCCCGAGAGAAGTGAAGCATTTACCACTTTTAGAAGATCCATTTCTAAACAGGTAAACACCGTTTTAAAGAATGATGTGGGGAGCGTGTCAAGACTGCAGGTTGATGTTTTCATAATTTGCACGATCTCTTCTAAGATTTTGCCATTAATTGCCATGAAATCGGACATAATGTCTGATTTCTTAAGTTGTGGTTGAGCTAGTCTGACGTCGACACAATTTGGCTGATTGGATGAGCTGATTGCCTTTCTGATATTATTGATCTTGTCAGTAAAGAAATGAGCAAACTCATTACATTTGCTTTCAGAGAGTAGCTCACTGGGAATCCGACTGGGGGGGGTTGTGAGTTTCTCTATCGTTGCAAAGAGTTTACGAGCATTGTTTACGTTGCTGTTTATAAGGCTTGAAAAGAAAGTCTGCCTAGCAGTTTTTAGTTCCATATTAAAAGCACGAAGACTGTCTTTATAGATATTATAATGGATTACTAGTTTCGTCTTTCTCCACATACGCTCAGCTTTTCTGCACTGTCTTTTCGTCATTTGAATTCTTGGGGACCTAGTCCAGGAACCCCTTTGGCTGCTAGTTATCTTCTTGGCTTTAACAGGAGCAATGTCATCTATGACATTCTTAACTTTAGAGTTAAACAAATCAAGAAGAGAATCAACAGAGTCTGCAGATATACTTGGTGCTAGCGATATGGCCTTCATAAACTGCTCATTAGTGTTCTCATTTATGCATCTCTTTCTGACAGAGACAGATCTGTCTTTAATAGCTGGAGTGATCAATATATCAAAGAAAATACAGAAATGATCAGATAGTGCAACATCCTTAACAACAGTTGATGAAATGTGTAAACCCTTAGTTATAAGTAGATCAAGAGTGTGTCCACGATTGTGTGTGGGTCCTTGAACATGCTGAGTCAGATCAAAAGTGTTCAAAACAGTCATCAGTTCTTTTACAGCATTGATTTCTGGATTATCAATGTGAATATTAAAATCCCCAGCAATGGTAAAATAGTCAAATTCAGAGGTTACTAATGATAACAGCTCTGTAAAATCATCAATAAAAGCTGGAGAATATTTTGGAGGTCTGTAGATAATGATCAGTAAGATACGTGGAGCACCTTTTAGTGCTATACTCAGATATTCAAAAGACAAAAAGTCACCAAATGACACTTGTTTACACTCATAGACATCTTTAAACAGGGCAGCAATGCCTCCACCTCTCCTATTGGCTCTGCAAACACTCAAAAAGTCAAAGTTTAGAGGAGCTGTTTCATTCAGAACTGCTGCGCTACAGCTGTCATCTAGCCAAGTTTCATTTAAAAGCATAAAATCAAGGCAATTTGAGCTGATAAAATCATTGACTAAAAGTGACTTATTGTTGAGTGATCGGATGTTTAAAAGTGCTAACTTAACAGTTTTAGCTGTTTTTGCTACAGTAGTCTCAGATTTATATTTAATAGACACAAGATTTGAGTGATTTACTATACGGCCTGAACAAGTCTTCGGTTTTCTGTCACGTAATACAACACATATATGTGTAGAGAAAGCTACAGGCACACTGGGTTCCTGCTTGTTCTGTAAACATCTGATAAAGACACTGTTATCTAAGCAGGCACCCGAGACACATCATGGAGAGCAGTTTTGTTCACCAGCTGAGGATGGTGCGTTGTTGTTTGGGCCCTGGCGGTGGGGCAAATGTCGGAGGGCTCTTCCACGTGGGCTCAGAGGTGGTTGTGGAGCAGGCCGCTTTTTGGTTGGTAACTGGGGGCTTGCGGCAATGGAGTGTGAAAGTTTAGTTCCAGCATGCACCAGTTCCTCCATCTTTTTTGAGAAACCCAAGAGAGGCGAGCAAGGTGATAGTGGGAACGTGTCTGGTGACAGAGGCTGTGGCTCTGGAGATTCTGGGTGCTGAAATATGTTTTCCTGGGTGTTTTCCTGAGGATCATTTTTTAGTGACGAGACATGATGCTGTTCTGATGCGTCACAGTCTGTCTGTGTTGAGCAGAGGGCCAGCGATAGTGTCTCTATCAACAGTGGGTGTTTTGGCTGCGTGGCGTTATCACTGTCCTTGGGTGATGCGTCAGCCCCAAGTCCACTCGGGAGCTGATTTGAGGTCCTGTGGTCATCTGGACATTTGCTGGGTGTGTATGTGCCATTTGGATTGAGGTCAGTGGCACATACAGCTGATGGATGATGGAGGAAGAAAAAGATATTGTCCTTTAGCACCTTTGCACCAAGTTTGTTTGGGTGAAGGCCGTCTGATGTCAACAGTTGTCTTTGGTTCCAGAAGAGATTGAAGTTGTCAATAAAATTCAGTCCTTTCCTGTTACATGCTTTCTGCAGCCATACATTTAGACCAAGCAGCCGTGAAAACATGTTAGTCCCTCTTGCAGGGAGTGGTCCACTGATGAACGGCTGAATTTTCACTCTTTCAACTGTTTCCAAGAGCTCACAGAAATCTCTCTTGAGCAGTTCTGACTGTTCCTTCCGAATATCATTTTTCCCCACATGGATGATAATCCGTTTTGCAGTCTTGTGCTTCTTCAGAATTTCCTTAAGTTCTTTGTTTACATCAGAAACTGTTGCATGAGGGAAGCAGTATGTCATTGTAGATTTGCTCCTAAAATTCCTGATTATTGAATCTCCTACAACTAGTGTTCTTATCTCAGGTGCGATCAGAGCAGAATGCCGCTGTCTAGTCGGCCTTGAGCCTCTGTTCCATGCAGAGTTAGCTGCTGAGTCATGCGATCTCTGTCTGACTGCATTTGGGGATTCTTCACCCATATTACTCAATACTTCATATCTGTTCTGAAGCTGTATTTGAGTCCGAGCTGTATTTGGGGTAGAGGACGCTAATGCGGCAGCGTATGATCTGACCCCGTGAGTACCCTTTGGTCTCGCACCTTGTTTATGCCAATGCTCATTTTCAACAGCTTTAATCTGTTTTTCAGTGCTCGGAATAGTGGTAGGAATAGATTTATGGGACTCACCGGCTATTTGCTGTGAGCGTCCACAATGACGCTGCAGTTCTGGTTGGATCGCAAGTAACTTTGTTTCAAGAACTGCAATCTTTTGTAGAAGTTTGTGGCAGTTGTACAGCAGTGAGAATCTGAATTAATCCGATCCAGAGGCATTTTCACAGCCGTGTTTTCCTGTCTCAGGAATGTGAGCAGCTGATAGCTGGTAGCGGGAGGATTGTTTTAGACGATAATTCCCCTCTTGTTAGTAAAGCTATATTCCAGAAAGTTTGTAGAATCGATGCTGATCATCAAGTTGTGTCGTTTGAGCACTGTGCTGATAGGCTCAAGTTAAAATTAGGGTTTAAGATATAAAAGCAAGTGAGCAGAGAGCGGAGCAGTAGGCAAAGACGTCCGAACAGTAGCGAAGCAGGAAGTATCTCTCAAGTATATTCAATGAGAAATGGATAAAAAAAAAAATTCATTTTCGAAAGGGGGTGAACTTGTTTATGCTGAGCACTGTATGTGTATTTTAGTTTGAATTGTATCCCAGATAGATAGTGATATTCTATTTTTTTCACGATAATTTATCTTAAATTAGGTTTAAGTGAACATCAGCCTGAAGAAGCACCTGTCATCCTTAAAAGCAGCACCACTACTCCTGAAGTGGCTGATAAGTGTTTATCCTCTGGAGTTGATCAGCTGTTATTAACAGAGTCGGACAGCTGTGAGACAGAACCACACTTTCATAAACACTCTGACATGATGCTGGAGGATGAAGATGAAGTCTCACGCTTTAGCTCTCCTGCTCCTGCAGAGACCAGACACTCAGCAGCTGCTCCAGAAGATGAAGAAAAGCTCCGTCATATCTCCAGCAATGATGATGATGATGAAGATAAAGACCAGGATGAGAATGGAGACTTTGAGGAAACGTTAATTCAGCCCAGAACACTGAATGAGGTCACTTCAGTCACAGACAGAACCAGCCCCTGGACCAGCCTGCTGTCTGACCCAGATATGAGCTCTCTGGAGAGTCTGGAGTCTGTGCAGAGTCACGCTCAGGACCACAGCATCCACACTGGAGGAGAGAAGAGAAACAGAAGTGAGCTCCATCCAGACGTTAATCCACTGACTGCAGAAGCACAGGGGGTGGATTCTGATTCAAATGTTTCAGAAAAATCTCCAACTGATCAGGAGATGTTTAGGAGAGCTGGTGCTGTTGAAACGGAACAACAGGAACCACATGCTTCTCCAGATGGTCTAGATGGAGATGATGCTCTTTCTAGTATTAGTGAGGTGGAAGATTATGATCTAAGCAACAGTGGGCATGAAGAAGCGGATGAGAGGCCAAACTCACCTCCCTCTGCAGAGTCTGCCTCAGAAGCAGATGACAAACATGATGAGAAGACAACCAAAATGTATCCTTCTAAGCTTTGTGTGGAATTTTAGTTTTTCTATATTGTTTAAGTGTGCAAGTTCATTTGAAAGCATATTATACAATCTATTGTTGATGCCACCAATTTAAATTGCTGTGCGTGTGAGATTGACAGTCTGGTTATGTTCCTGAACCCCTTTTCGCAGTTTGGAATCTGTTGAAATTCCAAATTTCTTCCTGTCGACTCACCATCTGGAGGCATCCATGAGGGCTTTGAGGATGGCGCCTGTTTTTCCATCAACTGAAACTGTGAGTACTCTATCTGTCTAATATCTATTGTTCTATTTGTTCATTATTCTATATATAATTTAATCTATCCATCTGACTATCCATTCGCTCCATTCCCATGGCTTCCTTTGTATTTTTTTAGTTACGATCATTCACAATTAATTATTTTTAGGAGACTGGAAATCCTGGAAATCCCTATCAAAGAAAGCCTCGCTCCAGACCCAGCATCCCTCCATCACAGCGGCATGAGGAGACCAGAAGAATTGCTAAAATATTTGCTTCAAAGTTTACAGAAGAAAGTTAGTACAATCTTATTTGTGTGTGTGCTTTTAATGTTTTTTACAGTATGTGAATGTACATTTCTCTTTATTATTTATTTGATAAATGGCGCAGTATGGTATGGACTTTTTTATGAACACTTTTGATAATGTTTTAAAAAATGCATTAAAATAGTTTATTTACAGCAGTGAAATATTTTTGTAATAAAGAATTGTGCACATTGTTCCACTTACAGGTGATTGTTTTTGAAGGTTTCGTACAATGTCGAGAACGTTTAATGTCTGTCAGAATGAGCTGCTCAAAGACTTTAAGCATTTAGCTGACAGATGAGAAAATTGGCCAATTTGAGCCGCTGCAGACAATAGCGTACACTGACAGTGATGTAACCAAAGGATTATCCAGAGACAAAAGCAGCCAACGGCCAGACAAAGCTCTCTTTTACCCTCTCCGTCTGTTTAATGAGCTCTAATTAGAGAGATGAAGCTGATCGAGGATCTGGACCTCTTGCTGACCTCCATCCAAAACCGATGAATCGACTGACAGACTTGCAGCCATAGAAGATTTAATAGAGGGAAACCATTCATAGTTATTAATGTAATAATTTTACTGCCTATGGAACCTGCATTGGTGAATACTGATTAAAAGTAGTTTTATACGTTAAAAAAAAATTTAGGCAAGGCCAGGCAAGTTTATTTATATAGCACATTTCATACACACTGGTCATTCAAAGTTTGGTAATTCAAGTTGTGCTTTACATAAACAAGAATAAAAAAAAACAAGTATAACAAATAAAAACAACAAAGAACAAAAATTATTAAAAACAGATTAAAATAAATGGATGAAAAAGAAAAGATCTGTCGGACGTAGCATAGTGTTCATTCAGTAAAGGCACAGGTAAACAGATGCGTTTTAATTTGAATGTGCCTAATGTTGCAGCACATCTGATCATTTCTGGAAGCTGATTCCAGCAGTGAGGGTCGTAGTAGCTGAAGGCAGATTCACCATATGCTTTAAATGAACTCTTGGAGTTTCTAATTTACTTGGTTCTAATGATCTGAGTGACCTGTTCAGTGTTCAGTGAGCATATCTGTAATGTATTGAGGTCCTAGTCCATTTAGTGATTTTATAGACCAGTAATAATAGTTTAAAATCTATTCTGAATGTAACTGGGAGCTCGTGTAAAGACCTGAGGACAGGTGTGTTGTGTTCTGATTTTCTGGTTCTGGATGAGCTGCAACTGTCTGACTGTCTTTTTGGGAAGGCCAGTGAGAAGTCTATTACAGTAATCCATTTTGCTGGTGATAAAAGCATGAAAAAGTCCTCAATGGAAACAAAGCATCTAATTCTTGCAATTTAGGCTGCTTTAATAATTTTTATAAATAGATTTATATTATTTTACAGAATTATTCTTATTATTATTAATATTATTTATATACATTTTCAAATGTATATATTTATAGCAGTGGGAGGATGAGGCATTCCTGCATCAAGTTACATGTATAGCCCATTTCAATGTGGCGATGTCGCTGGCCCATGAATATTTGTTGTTTGTTACCAAACTATTTCAGAACTGTAACAAGAGGCAATTTAATCATATCTTACTGCTAAAATGCCTGCCATAACATTATTTATCAATACGTGGAGCTTTTTGGATTCTTGGAGGCTATGGAAATTCAAAATGCAATGCAGGAAATACATTAAGACCATTGTCATTGTTTACACCCCACAAAATGGTCTAGATTATATCAATAGAGTAGAAAGTGTCTTAATTATTCAAATAACTTTTGTGAAAATGTCAAAATGTGGTAGAAATAATCTAATCATTTTTCAGCATAATATGTACAGTTGGAGTATTAGCCCCCCTGAATTATTAGCCTCACTATTTTTTTCCCCAATTTCTTTTTAACGTAGAGAAGATTTTTTTCCACACATTTCTACACATAATAGTTTTAATAACTCATTTCTAATAGCTAATTTATTTTTAATCTTTGTCATGATGACAGAAAATAATATTTGACTAGATATTTTTCAAGACACTTCTATACAGCTTAAAGTGACATTTAAAGGCTTAACTAGGTTAATTAGGTTAACTAGGTAGGTTAGGGTAATAAGGCAAGTTATTTTATAACGATGGTTTGTTCTGTAGACTATCGAAAAAAATATATAGCTTAAAGGGGCTAATAATTTTGACCTTAAAATATTTGTTTTTTATTACAAACTGCTTTTATTCTAGCCGATATAAAACAAATAAGACTTTCTCCAGAAGACAAAATATAATCAGACATACTGTGAAAATTTCCTTGCTCTCTTAAACATCATGTGGGAAATATTTAAAAAAGAAAAAAAAAATCAAAGGGGGGCTAATAAATCAGACTTCAACTGTATATAATAATTTGAACTATTGTCATTCTGTTTTGTAGCGTAACATATAAAAGAATATGTGATTGTACTAAATTTAGTTATGTATTTAAATTACTTTTCAAAGCTTTTTTCTGACCAGAGGTAAAACCTAATTGCTTGACAAGGTTTAAAGATTTAACATGGCAGTTAATTACTATTCTGGTGCTGCACGATGATTCTTATAAAAAATATATATATTTTTTCATTGATCTAAATATGACGGACCAGGTTAGATTAACTAAATTTTAAGTTGTTTTAAAATTGTCACATTTTTTGCTAGATAAAGAAACATTCTAATGCAGGAAAAAGACTTTTATTGTTTAGATGCATTTTATTGGCATTTTGTCTTTGGTCTTTTTTAAATAATGGGAGCCATGTTGATCATTAATTATTCTCAAATGATCAGGGATTTGATTCAAAATTTAAAACAGTAACAAACTGTTTAGAGTTTTTCTGAATTGAACATAACTCCCCAAAGATAAACAAATAAATAAATAATTACATAAATAAATACAGTGCTCAGCATATAAGAGCACACCCCCCACAAATCTCTCATTTAGAATATTACTTTCTATAGGATGCTTTACAATATTATATTTGTGCATATACATTATATTAGTCAGTACTGAGGCCAAATCTGGAGCTTATCTAACAAAATAGCCTACAATAATGGTTCAAAAATTAGCTATAGAAAAAAATTAAATAAAATGTTCAAAAATTGCAAAAATCAAGAAAAACAAAAATATATAAACTTTGCTATATTTGCATGAATTAATTTAATTGTATTATCTTTCCATTTCTAAAGATGTTCTGTGACTAAAATATTATTTTAATAAATATATCTGTTTAATAAATCTGCTTTGTTCGAACACATATATATTACCCATATTTACTGAGAAATGGATAAAAATATTCAATTTCAAAATGGGGTGTATTTATATATGCTGAGCATTGTAAAAAAATGAAAAATTTGTCAGTTTGTGGAATTTATTTGGATTTATTAGCTATGTGTTTGAGTAAAATGCTAATTTTTGTAATATTCTCTAAACATCTGTTAACACTATTTCCAATTATTTAATATAAATGTCATTTAGAGTATCCCCACCCCATAAAATGACAGTTTTCATTTGTTGTGACTGGAAATTAGCGTTATTCCACCATATATTTTTTCTTAACTCTTGTAGCTATTAAAAGGTTGGTATCACAGTATGTTTTCAACACATACTTAATACAGTTCATCCGGAAAGTGTTCATAGCACTTTACTTTATCAACTTCACTTTTCACTTTTTTATGTTACAGCCTTATTCCAAAATGGATTCAGTTAATTTATTTCCTCAAAATTCTACACACAATACCCCATAATGACAATGTGGAAAAAGATGTTTTTAAATTGTTGCAAATTTCATTCATTCATTTATTCATTTTCTTTTTGGCTTAGTCCCTTTATTAATCAGGGGTCACCACAGCGGAACGAACCGCCAACTTATCCAGCATATGATTTACGCAGCGGATGCCCTTCCAGCTGAAACTCATCAATGGGAAACTGTTGCAAATTTATTAAAAATAAAAAACCTGAAAAATCACATGTACATAAGTATTCACAGCCTTTGCCGTGAAGCTCTAGTACATAGAGTACTAGTACTCTAGTTGAGCTCAGCTACATTCTGCTTCCACTGATCATTCTTGAGACGTTTCAGCAGCTTAATTGGAGTTCACCTGTCTATATAAGGTCCCAGGGTTGACCGTGTATGTCAAAGCACAAACCAAGCATGAAGACAAAGGAATTGTCTGTAGACCTCCGAGACGGGATTGTCTCAAGGCACAAGGCTGGGGAAGGCTACAGAAAAATTTCTGCTGCTCTGAAAGTTCCAATGAGCACAGTGACCTCCATTATCTGTTAGTGGAAGATGTTTTGGAACCACCAGGACTCTTCCTAGAGCTGGCCGGCCATCTATGCTGAGTGATCAGGGGAGAAGGGCCTTGATCAGGAAGGTGATCAATAACCCGATGGTCACTCTGTCTGAGCTCCAGCATTCTTCTGTAGAGAGAGGAGAAAGTTACAGAAGGACAGCCATCTGTGCAGCAATCCACCAATCAGGTGGATGTTTTTCTGGCATATTTTTCAGCAGCAGGAACTGGAAGATTAGTCAGGATAGAGGGAAAGATGAATGCAGCAATGTCAGAAACAACCTGAATGAAAACCTGCTTCACAGTGCTCTTGACCTCAGACTGGGGTTCATCTTCCAGCAGGACAATGACCCAGAGCACACCGCCAAAATATCAATGAGTGGCTTCACAATAACTCTGTGAATGTCCTTGAGTGGCCCAGCCAGAGCCCAGACCGAAATCCTATTGAACATCTCTGGAGAGATCTGATAATGGCTGTACACCATCGCTTCCCATCCAACCTGATAGAGCTTGAGAGGAACTGCAAAGAGGAATGGGAAAAAATTTCCAATAACAGGTGTGCCAAGCTTGTGACATCATATTCAAAAAGACTTGAGGCTGTAATTGCTGCCAAAGGTGCATCAAAGTATTGAGCAAAGTCTGTGAATAGTTATGTACATGTGATTTTTCAGGTTTTTTTTTTTTAATAAATTTGCAACAATTTCAAAAAATCTTTTTTTCACATTGTCATTATGGGGTATTGTGTGTAGAATTTTGAGGAAATAAATGAATTTAATCCATTTTGGAATGAGGCTGTAACATAAAAAAAATTTGGAAAAATTGAAGTGCTTTGAATACTTTCCTGATGCACTGTATATATGGAAGAGAAGTAACCAGTAGTTTACCATGTAAAACAATTAGATTTTACTTAAACACATAATCAGAAATCAAATTCATAGACCAAATGGCCTCTACATTTTTTTCAGTCGTTGTATATAGTGGTTTATCTATAGCAGAAACATGATTAACTTTTTAATTATTTTTATAGAGCTCCCACGGCATAAGTACTCTTTTATTGGGGTGTTCCTTGATGTTTGGTTGATTCCTGTCTAGAGGCTGTAAAGCAGCATGCCTTTGTGGCCACTGCTCAGTGCATTTACACACATCTTGTTTATAGCTCGATTCATTTTGGGATGTCAGAGTCGGGAATCCAAATGTAGGCTGATGCTTTAGAGGAGGAAGAAATAATGTTGGAGAAAAATGAGAAGACTGGAAACCAGGCAGCAAAATCACTGGAGACACACCACTGAAAACATTGATTGTGGTCGACGGATACAGGACACCGTGCGAAAAGTCAGCATTTTGATGATATATTTGTGCGTGTATGATGAGATTGTGGATCTTTTCAGCTTGAACAAGGCGTCGATGGCACAACTTCTGAGCGTTTTGAAGAGATTCAATAAAGTCCGTCAGCAGAAGTTTGCCTTCGGTGAACTTCTGCCAGAGATTCTGAAGAAGTGGAAGATTTAAATCTCAATCAATTCTTTGAAATCCTGATTATAAATCTGCATTTATGAATCGTATAAATGACGTACCTCGGATTGGCTCGCGGAGTGACGGATCTTCTCCGTCAGACGCTTCTGAATCGCTCCGAGGTTGAGTTTCCGCTGGAAAGTTTCTGCACAAGATTCATTACATCAGTGGTAGGCTATAGGTACAGTATGGCATCAGATTTTCACCAAAAGTATCGTGGTCAAGGATTGAAAAATAATAAGCATAAATAAAAAAAATGAAAACGTGTGAAGTTTTGGAGTGATTTAAAGTAGCCCTACACATGAAATCCAAACTAATCATATCATTTTGTTAGCTCACATTGCTAGTTTTGTGGTGAACAATTTATCATTCATTCATTTTCTTTTCGGCTTAGTCCCTTTATTAATCTGGGGTCGCCACAGCGGAATGAACCACCAACTTACCCAGCATATGTTGTACGCAGCGGATGCCCTTCCAGCTGCAACCCATCAATGGGAAACATACACACATACACTACAGACAATTTATCTTACCCAATTCACCTATAGCACATGTCTTTGGACTTGGGGAAAGCGGAGCACCTGGAGGAAACCCACGCCAACATGGGATAAAATGCAAACTCCACACAGAAATGCCAAGTGGCCCAGCCGGGGCTCGAACCAGCGACCTTCTTGCTGTGAGGAGATTGCGCTAACTATTTATCTGTCCATGTATTAAAGGAAAAAAAAAAATTGTCTTTGTAATGTAAAATTTAAATCTGAAAATGCACTTCCTGTTTCAGTTAAATTCTCAGATCATGCCTGTCCGAGGTATTGGGCTTGGTTAACAAAATTAACCACTCCCCTCCAACTGTCAGTTTTGACAGAGCTATGACAACAAACAGAAATGGTGAGGAGGAACTCTCACACAATTTTCCCGATCTTTCTGAATGAAATGCCTACTTTACTACATCCAATCAGCTCGCAGTTGAAGAAAACAAGCCACACCCACTCTTTTCTCATTTCATATTCCATTTCTCTTGAAACTGTCACAATTAAAAAAAAAAATAGTCATAGCTTTCGGTTCATGCGGACTTTTAATGAATCTTGAGCTAACTCTTTTGGAAAGCAAGCGCAGAATGTGGAAAGCAAAGGGGAAAAGATCGTAAGCAAAAATTAAATATGAGTAAAAAACAGATTTTGTATGCAATTTAGAAACCTTTGAGTTCAGATTGGATTTGTGTAATTTTAAACATTTGTTCGTTTTTATTGACACTTCTTATCTATCAACATGTGACCTTGTTGTTTCTTATTCTTCAGTTTTGTGCTAAATAGGTTTACATGTGTTTTTATTTTTGCGTTTGATTTATTATTTTTCAGGAGTGCCACAGCGGAATGAACTGCTAATTACTTTGGTACCCTTTCAATCATCAGACACTCATACACTATATCAGGGGTCACCAAACTTGTTCCTGGAGGGCCAGTGTCCTGCAGATTTTAGCTCCAACCCTAATCAAACACACCTGAATGAGCTAATCAAGATCTTAATAGGTATACTTGAAACATCCAGGCAGGTGTGTTGAGGCAAGTTGGAGCTAAACCCTGCAGGGACACCTGCCCTCCAGGAACGAGATTGGTGACCCCTGCACTATATGGACACGTTTTGTTTATTGAATCTACCTTTTAAACCTCATGTTTTTGAACTGTGGGGGAAACTGGAGCACTAGAAACCCACGTGAACACATGGAGAACATTCAAATTCCACACAGAAAGACCTCCTGGCACGGGACTCAAACCAGTGTCCTTCCTGTTCTGCTGTGATGTAGAAGTGCTAACCCTGACCCTGATTTACTTTTGGCAAAATGCATATCCCATAGGTGTATGTTCATACAATCTTAAAGGTACTGTTCACCTAAAACATAGAATTTTGTCATTACTCACTCTTTATTTTACACCAATTTGAGTCTCTTTATGCTATTGAAAGCAATATATTTTAAGGCTGTTGGAATCAGGTAGGATTAACTTTTGTGGTATTTGTTTTTTCCTTCTATGGCTACCGGGGAGGCATGGTGGCTCAATGCTTATCACTGTTGCCTCACAGCGAGAAGGTCACTGGTTTGAGTCCCGGCTGGGCCAGTTGACGTTTCTGTGTGGAGTTTGTATGTTCTCCCTGTGTTCGCGTGGGTTTGAACTATGAACTAAATTGGCCTTAGTGTATGTGTGTGTGAATGAGTGTGTATGGGTGTTTCCCAGTGCTGGGTTGCGGCTGGAAGGGCATTTGCTGCGTAAAACATGCTGGGATAGTTGGCAGTTCATTCCACTGTGGCGACCCTTGATGAATAAAGGGACTAAGCTAAAGGAAAAAATACTATGGCTATCAGTTTCCAACATTCTTCAAAATATCTTCTGTGTTCAACAGAAAAAGAAATTTGACCACACCAGGGTGAGTGAGTGACTATAGCTACATTTTTATTTTTGTCTGAGGTATTGCTTGCTCTTCACACTGAGAACTTACCCAGCTTTCTCTGTTTGCATTGCGCTGAAGAGACGATCTGACCAAGAATCTGGTACTTTTCAGCTAAAAGCAGCCTAGAGTTATTCAGACGTGGCTGATGTGTTAAATTCTGCTCTGCCAGCCAACAGTTGGATGCCACCAAAATCTTCTTACTCCTCTGAAGATGCTGTAACTGCAGACAAGTCCTTCAGATCAGGTAAGTCATGTAAAATAACTCTAATGAGTATTTGAACACCAGTAAGACTTAAATTTATCACGTAATTTATTCAACCAAATTGCACCTCACAGTATATCGGTCAGAGGTTTGGCGTCAGTAGGATTTTAAAATTATTTAATTAAGCTTCTCCTGCTCATCAAAGCTGCATTTATTTCATCGAAAATACAGTACAAGTTGTGAAATGTTATTGCACTATAAAATAACTGTTCAAAAGTATCATTTAATTAATCATTTATTCCAGTGGTTTAAAGAGGAATTTTCAGCTTTATTACTCCAGTCGTCAGAGTCACATGATCCTCCAGAAATCACTCTAATATTAATTATCATTATTATTAACAGTAATAAAAGCAATAATGACTGGAGTAATGATTTCATTTGAAAATACATACGATAAGAAAGAGGTTATTTAAAAATGTACTAAATATATATATATATTTTTAAATTACTTTTAATAAATGCTGCCTTGATGAACGGAATAATAATAAAAAAAAACTGACCCCAAACTTTTGACCGGTAGTGTATATTGTGGTAAAATAGCATTTAACAAGGATACATTTACAGTTATGGAAAGAATTAAGAGACCAATTCAAATGTGAGTTTCTCTGGATTTATTAGGTGGGTTTGAGCTAAATGTAAAAACAAAAAAAATAAATGTTTGTTTTATAAAGGTCTGATAATATTTTTTCCAAATAATTTTTTTTATTTTTATTTTTTCCAGAAAATGATAATTGGTCAGGAAAATCAGTGTTATTCCACCAAACCTTAATGTCTCAACTCTTTAAAGTTAAAATGTTGTATTCTGTTGTATAAGCTAAACATAAATGTGCAAAAATATGGCTTTAAATGACAGAATAGTTATTTTATAATATGAAAAATATGTCATAGTCGGCAGAATACAGCTTAAATGCATAGAAAATTTTTTTATTTTTAAGAGGTCTCTATCCATTTATGTACATGTTTACAGTCCCATATTTTGTGGAATGTTTTGCCTAGTATTTTTACATAATAATACCATTTTTGTTTTTTCACATATGCAATATAAATAATAAAGTATATAATTAATTAATTCATTCATTTTCTTTTCGACTTAGTCCCTTTATTAATCCAGGGTCACCACAGTGGAATAATAATTATATAATACATAATAATTATTTTTAAATTAAATAAAATCATAATAATATGTATACAGACCAAGCATTATTAGCTGTGTACGTTTGATTTTCAATCACACGCTTTAGAAAAAAAAACGTTCCACAAAATTCATTCATTCATGTTGTCTCAACACCAGTCGACATGACAAATTTAATTGGATTGAACATAAAACAATTAAATTTACCCCATAAATCTCCAGAATTGTGTTGTTTCAGCTCATTTTAAATATAAAGTTTACAATGTAAAAAATGCTGGGTTCCACACAACCGATTTGTGTTTGGACAACATGAAGGAATTAAGTTAAATTATTAGTTTTTATAAATTAAGTAGACTGAACATTAAACAGTTAAGTTGTCCAAAAAACTTAAAGAATTGTGTTGTTTTAGCTCAATTTAAATAAGTAGTTTGAACAAACAGCAAACATATATTTTTTTAAATGTACCTTTAAATTGACCCTGATGGTTTCTCTCATCCTTTCGTCGTCTTCCAAGAGCTCCAGAAGCTGTGTATTGTTCAAACACTTCAAATAGTCCCCATTTAGCATTGAATCTCCTTTATAAGGCATTGCAGCTCGTTTATGGAGGCACTGTGTCTGGATAAGGACTTTGAGCTGCTGATCTTGTTTTTGTAACATGATCATGATCAGCTCTAGAGAGGTTAGTTGGTTAATGGGGGTTTCTGAGCGCACACCGGAGCCAACACATTAACACAAAACAACACCTTATACAACACGCAATGCAAAGACAAAAAACATGGTCCAGGATGTACTGTGAATGTGGCCTTCAGCACCTTGGACAGCTCTCGAATAGTTAGAAAACTTTTTTGGTCTGTTATATTATTGTTTTGTACATTGAAATGGTAATTTATTATATTAAATATGATATACTTTATTATAGCCAGATATACAAGCAATATTTGATTATTAACAAACAAACAGAAGTAGATAAATGTAAATAAATGATTTTATTTGTGGTATGTGTATTGTGTTTATATAGTTGTATACCTCCAAAATTCAAAAGAAGGCAAAATTAACCATGGTTTTATTATGGTAAACGTGTAGTAAAAGTGCTTGTTGTTTCTGTGCTTTGTTTTTTTGGTGGATTGATTACTATTTGTATAACCATGGTTTTACAACAAATGCCATGGTTAAATTATGGACCCCTTTTACAAGACTGTTATGACACATTTACCGGTTATCTTAAATCCTTGAATGTTTTTAATATTTTTCTTTTTCTGAAAGTCTTGATAACACCATTGTGGAGTTTTTCTTTTAATATTTCAGCAAATAAGATTGTAAAAAAAAAATTGTTGTGCTCTCCCATTTACTGCAATCTAAGTTTAATGTTACCCAACCTTCCGCTGCTGAGAAACATGGAAAGGTGAAAACGGTCCATTAAATTATGCATTTATAAATCAATATTTTCAAATAGCTATTGATCGTAAGTGTTTTACGTTTTGTCAGTTTAGTGGCTAATTTGTACGAATTCGTACGATTTCAGTCATATGCAAATGTACGATTTTAAAAAGGAAGCGTGGCACCCAACCCCACCCCTAAACCCAACCGTTATTGGGTGATGAGCAAATCGTACTAAATTGTACAAATTAGATCGTACGAATTCATACAAAGTAGCCACTAAATCAAAACATTACGAATTGCCGTGAGATTGCGTTGGATTATCACAATATCAGGAGCAGTAATTAAAAAGAAATTGTTTGGTGTCAGCAGATTTTTGTGATAGTTTAAAGTATTGATTGTAACTGGTTAACAGTATGAGTTTCTTTCTTCTGTTGAAAACTAAAGAAGGTATTTTAAACAATGTTGGTATCCGAACAGATAACAATCACCATTGACTTACATAGTGAGGGGTAAATATTATGGAGGTCAATGGTGACCATCAACTGAAAGAGAAAATTAATCATGGTTTTGCAACACTAACTAATATTTTATCATAATATTTGTTGTTAAACTGTTGTTATACAAATTTATTTATTATTTATTTATTGCCACACCAGCAACTTAAGGCTATTTCATGGCAAAATGGATATACCAGGGGCGTTGCTAGACATAAAGCTCTACTGGGGCACGTACCCCCTTCCCCCATTATATATATATAAATACACTATTATTCACTATTATTTTGAAGAATAATTGTATAATAATAAGAATACTTTTATTTATAATATAATATACATATGTATATTATATTTATTATAAATAAAAGTATTCTTATTATTATACAATTATTCTTCAAAATAATCTTAAATGTAACTGGAAAACAATGTTAAGACAACTGGAGTGATGCTAAGATCATTTAAGAAATTACTTTTGCATAAATATTAATTTCATTTGAATGAAATTCTATAGACAATTCAATAAAATACAAAAAAAAAGATGTGTTATAGAATTATCTGTTGTAGACTTGACACATGGCAGATAATTAGGTTTGTTAAGTCTTACCTCCTGACTCCTCATCCCTCCTTTTTGCTTCATACAAAAAAAATCTATCAGGAGGCATGCTTAGTAAGATCACCATCATATTGTTTAAACTTTAGTTTTGTCCACTTGCAAAACAAAAAAGTCTGTTACGCTGGTTTTCCAACGCATGAGCGGCGCATAACAAGCAGCCTGCTTTTTTGGCGCGCATGTTTACTACCGGGACTCTCAGAAGAAGAGCAGCGCGTGCGCGAGCAGCGCGTGCAAGAGGCGCGCGTGTTCTCTGCGCACACGCGGAGATGCGTCAGTTTGCGTTTTGATTACATTGCTATTACATTGCTTTCACCAGCGTTGGTTCGGTTGCACTTAGAGAATAACGTCTTTATTTCGGAATGACCACTCTTAATAAATACACTTGCATATGAAGTAAATCATATCTCAATGCATTTACTGGGGCACTTGAGATTTTCACTGGGGCACGTGCCCCAGTGAATTGGGTCTAGCGACGCCCCTGGGATATACATAAAAATATTACATGATAAAAACAATTAGTAAAATACAAAAATTTGTATTACAATAAAAAGTTACTTAGACAAATACATAGAAGTAAATAAAATTCACACAAAAATATATTCAAAGTTAAATATGATTTTCTGTTCAATTTTTGATAAATAATTAAAAAATCTTCCTGGTGGTACCTTTTTTAAAAATGTCCATTATTGTACTCTCCTTTTTGTCTAATGGTTTTCAAACTTCCACATTCCAACAAAATATGTTTGATGGTAAGAGCAGCTTTATTGTTATACAAATAGTTATGGAAACCTTTGTTGCTACACTTTTGCTATGGCCTAATCAAACCATGGTTAATTTTCATAAGGGTTGGCACAATTCATAATTAAAATAAGTATCCTCTTATGAAAGTAAAGTATGTAGGGCCAAAGACGGACCTATTTTTTACCCTGGTGATGTTTGAATTAATACATTTTATATTACACATGTTTCCAAATTATTCAGGAAATAAATGCTGAAAGAACAAGTGAGAATTTACTTTACTTTATTTACTTTATTCTTTTCTATTTAATTTTATGAGCTTTGTTAAAAGGATTGTGACTATAAAGTGTGAATCCTGTTTTTTTCTGCTCTACAGTTGATTATTTTACATGGGATATTTATCACTATTAAAAAATCTTTAAGGAAAATTTCACTTTTTTGGCAAATAGGTTCATTTTACAAGTTGAACAGTTCAGTTGAACTTTTTTGGAGTTTATTCAGCCAATATCCAGGTCTAACGGAACAACTTTTAGCTTAGCTTAGCTTAGCATAAATAATTGAATCAGATTAGACCATTAGCATCTCGTTCCAAAAAAAAAAAAAAAATCAAAAAAGAGTTTTGATCATTTCCCTTTAAATTTGAAGTTTGACTCTTCTATAGTTACACTGTGTTTTCAGAACAACAGAACATTAAAAGTTACTCTTTTTCTTGGCCGATATGAAGAACTATATTTCTTGTGTAATAATCAAGGAACTTTGCTGTCGTACTATGGCTGCAGTAGGCGCAATGATATTACACATCACCTGAAAATAGTCTGCAGCTAAGTAAGATCGTTGGATAATATCATTCTGTAATATCTGCGTAATATCAAAGAATGACTGAATGAACTACAGTTAACGTCAACCCTGTTATTAACTTTTTGAAATAGAAAGTGGGTCATTTACATTTACTTGAGCTGTTAACTTTTCACCTCGCAAGCCCCAAAATAACAATTTCAGTGACTCATGACCCTCACTATCCTTGGAGGTTGTTGTAAACATACAAACATTGCACACACACCAATAGGACTATATAAACGAGCCAACACAAAAAAGTGCAACAGTCTAACAACCATATATATATATATATATATTTTTTTTTTTTTTAAGTCATCATTTATTTGTTTAATGTAATATTAACTTCATTTAATGACAATGGTGGGCACAATGTTTACAGCACAAGACTATTCTTGGATTAAATTTGGAGACTTGAAGATCGTCCTCTATGTTCAGTCGTGGCCTTTATTTTTAATGTACGTGAGTGCTGTAATTGTGTCAAGGTATAACATTATGCCCTAAAATCAATCTGCTCCAACTACACTATTGCTGTGTCATTAATCTGCTGTAATAACCCCAGGGGTTGCAATCCAGTGGAAAAAGAATTAAAAGGCTGATGGCTTTTTATTTGCATGTTGTCTTTTTATTTAACTATGAAATACTATTTTTATCTTCTGTAGGTTGTGAATGAAATATGGTAATTCTATTCTGGTTACTTACCGTAAGTGATTGTGTAAAAAAAATGCTGGGTTCCACACAATTCCTTCATGTTGTCCCAACGCAAATCAATTCACTTAATTGTTTTTCCAAATTTAAGTGGATTGCACAATAAAGTTGGCCCAAAAAATCTCAAGAAAGTTTTTAGATGTTTCTTGAGAACGGTCAGAGACTCATTCCACCAAGTCATTCCACCAGGACTGAACATTGAAGGAGAATGACCTTGCGATGTATTTTGTGCTGCTTTCGAGATGGTACCACAAATGACTTTCGGTAGCTGTTATCGGGTCAGTTGATGGACATGACAATTGACAAACTCCATAAACTCACTAAACAGACAATATATGAGTATAAAGAGCTTGCCATCCTCTGTAAAAGTGTCTTTGTTTTGGATTAAAGCCAGTCTTGATGTCCAGTGGCACATCCTATATGAGCTTATGCAACAACTTATGCAATCTTCTTTCCCACCTGATAAACTCCCTCTCTCCCTCTCTCTCTCTCGCGCGCTCTCTCCCTCTCTCTCTCTCTCTCTCTCTCTCTCTCTCTCTCTCGCTCTCTCTCTCTCTCTCTCTCTCTCTCTCTCTCTCTCTCTCTCTCTCTCTCCCTCTCTCGCTCTCGTATATTACTAAAGTGTTATCCTGTTATACTATGATGACTTAAGAGATTCAACAACTTAACCACTTAAGGCAAGACACTTCAGGCAAAAACACGCATTGAAAACTTGTTGTTTTCTTCTTGCGTTTGTCAGTTTTGAGATTTACAGCTGTTTAATTTGAATTAATTTGAAATATTTTTTGTTAATAATTCTCTTTTTCTATTTTCACATGTATCTTTCTTTTCAAAGGTCACATTTATCAAGCTTAATGAAAAAAAGAGACAATATATGGTCTAAATTCGGAGAAAAAAGTAATTGCGTGTGTGTGTGTGTGTGTGTGTGTGTGTGTGTGTGTGTGTTTAAGAAAGAATTCATTAAGATATTAGTGAAAATATTTGGTGTTCCTTTTGAAATGTTGTGTGTTTTGCTACATACACTGTTCTTATGTTATCTCTATGTTATTTAGTAAAAGATAAAGGCCATGCTTGACTTAAATGTAAAAAGTTGAATTCCTGTTGTCCTGTGTTGATATTTTTAGGGATTTTAAGTACACTCTCAGAAACAATAGTACAATGTTGAACCAAAGAAGGTACAAACTCTTGTCACTGGAGCAGTAACTTTTTATGGGACAGAATTGTACCTGTTCCTTCAAGAACTATATAAAGGCATTTTGCTCTATCTAAAATGTGTCAATTTATTTTCAGAAGATGTAAAACATCAAATACATTTTTAAAGAAAGTTTTTTAAAAAGATTCTATTTGTGTAAATGCACCTTTTTTCATTTACAATAAAGAATAAAAAAAAATACTTTAACATAAATCAAAAGATCTATTTTTGTTAAAGATTTCACAACATTTTTCACAAAAGTGTTACAGAAACACATTCTCCCATGTACAATATAACACATTTTTTTTCTCCAATTTTCAAACAATACCTTGTTTAATCACTTAAAAGTCAATATAATTTACTTAATATTACAATAGAATTATGCAAAAGTATTGTAACTAGAGATGCACAATGTTTGATTAGTTTTACAATACTAAAATGTCTGCATGAACACTTTGCATATGCAGGATTTTGCAAGCTCACATGCGAAGTGGAAAACAAATACCAAAAGGTGCGGATCTCAATAATGAAACTGTATTTATCAGAAAATGCTTACCAAATGTTTATTAAAAATGCCTTATGTTTAGTTTACAATACCTATAGTTTTGTTTTACCAGTTGTTTTGTATTATAGAATTTAATAATGAATGTTCATGAGTTTCTTTAAACATATGCTTTTAAATGATGATTCATGTTTTAATTTGGAAGTTATTCATAAAATCACTTTGCCTTTCCAGTAATATTCATTTTCATAGATATTGTAATAAAGGAGGAGTTGTCCAACACTTATGTCCCTTTTATGAAAACAATTGTGTACCTTCATTTCAATTGTACCATAAAAGGCACAGAACAGTATCAATAGAGGTCTTTTCTGTACCAATTAAGGTACAACTTTTACAAAGGTACAAAACTGTTCCTTAAGGAACATTACTTGTACCACCGTGACCTTTTTTCTGAGAATGTAGTATTAAGAGATTCAATTACTTATTAAGTAATTACATTTCTTTTAAGACAAAGTAAATAGAAAAGCCATTTAAATACTGTTTTAATGAAGTGATTAGTAAATACTAACTAATCACTTTTTAAAGTAACTTATGCAATACTTCTTACAATACATACACAATAAAAATGACTTTTGCTGCTAGTTTAAACTACTTATTTAAAATGAGTTTAAACACAATTCTCAAGGTTTTTTGGCATCAACTCAGTTGTTTAATGTTCAACTGACTTAAATTTAGCTAATGCTGACTTAAAGTTAACCTAATCGATTTGTGTTATGACAACATGAAGTAATTGCATAGAACCCAGCATTTTTTACAGCATTTATTATTATTAATAATATTATTATTATTATTATTATACACTGGCCCTTTTCTTAAAATTTATACATATTTTCTAATTTTTTGTGTATTTTTTTTATTTATTAGTTTGTTTCTCTTGCGTTGAGTTTAGACAAATCTTCTCTTCGGCAGCAAGTAAATACACCAAACCACAGTTTTATTCACACAGTTATCTATATCATGAAGGTTTTTACAGACAAATATGTTTGTAAATTATTTGCCTGGTTATATACAGCATTCTCTTTTAAAGATAACATTTACAAGAATTTTCATTCTCACTTCATCCTAAATTTAGATGCAAATTAGTACCTTCATACATTTATTAATTTTCCTTCAGCTTAGTCTTTTATTCATCAGGGGACACCACAGCGGAATGAACCGCCTAAATTAGTACAAATTTAATTTAAAAAAATGCCTTGGATAAAAAACCGCTTCCCTCTCTGTGACACAATGGTACAAAGAGATTTCTGCAGTTTTGCCCCATGAGAGTCTTGCAACTGTGCCTAATGATAACATACAGAGCTTTCAAAATATACGGTCTCCAATATAAGGGTTTTTTTTTTTGGAGGAGGAGGGTTGTAGGAAGCTCACAGGGAATAGTCTTTTGTTGTTTGTTTATTATTTTTGTTGTTGTTGTTGTTGTTTTTTCCCTTTTGTTTTGTTCTAATGTTCTTTTTTTCAGATGACATGTCTATATTATAGGACTGTGCTGTAATGTGGAAAATCTATATTTTATGTGCCTGTCCAGAGACTTTGTGTCTAATTGGTCACCAATGTTACTTAATAGTGCTTATAGATGGTATTATGCTTCCCTTTTTTTTCCTTACCTCCATCTATCTATAGGCTTATTTACTTATTTTCTTATTTTTAAGGATCACTATAATTTCTATAACCCATTGCACATTTTTTTGTAAAACTTGCCTTTGATTATGCCTGTAAAAGCACAGTGTACATTAATTTTTAATAATTTTTAAATAAACATGTTGCAATCAAAAACATGTCTTATTTGCGTATTTAAACAACATTTTAGTACTTGTTAAAGGCTTGTAATACAAACAAAATTAAATATCTGTCATTTCTAATCTAATGAATTAACTGTGTAAGTATGGCATTACTCAACTTTTTACCCATGTTTTTCTCCATTTATTTTACTGTATATATCCAGCCCCAGCTTCAGGAACAGCGTGTCAGTCCTCGTGGTGGGGGTTTACGCAGGTATTACCACACATGTCCTCTCCTCTGCTGTGACGTGCAGCTCAGCTCATTGATGAATGTTCCCGTCCTCTCACTGACTGCAGGCAGCTCATGTAAACAGGAGCAGATATAGCCACGCTGGACTAAATGTGACCGGCAGGCCCGCTAATCCTCTTTGCGTGGGTGATCCAGCGAATCTCCAGTCCTCCAGGTTTCAGAGGGGGTTTCTATCTGATGAACAGCCCAGCATGCAACACTGTGACTGGCTATAGTGCATCTCTGTAAGTAGAAATGTGTGGATAAATAACGTTTTGCTTGATTGTGTTCATTTCTTTAATAATGTCATGTTTTATTTATGTATTTCGCTGTGGATGTGTGAAGGATTGTTGTTGATAAGTTATTAATGTTTATTAAACTTAGGAGTAGCACTTTAGTTTTAGTAACGTTTCTCACTATTAACCCTTGCGTGTTATTGGGGATGTTTTCATCCACTCTGGGGTGATTTTGAGTCTTAACATGGCTACAACTTTCTCTGTTTCAGTAAACAGAATGATTTTTTGTAAAGAAAAATCTTATTTCACCACATATATTAGAAAAATGCTTTGCAAAATTTAAAAAACTCAACTTAACTACAATGTGGGCATATTTACAACACTTCTATTATGTTACTGGCTGTTTTTTAACTTCCATTATAGTGACATTTTTTGATTGCAAAGCCCTGACACCATATTATTATGTATTCTAGATTGTTGGTGGTTTTCCCTGTTGGGAAGAGGTACAATTTGGAATGTTTGCAGTTGATCATCAGTTGCAGTGCAAAAAAACATACTTTCTGGCTTTTAAATGAAGTTATATGTGTATAGTGTGTGTATTTATGTCTGTGTTTGTGTGTGAGAGAGAGACCTTTGTGCATTTACTTTAATAGAGAATGTCTAAGAAAATCAAAATGAGCAGCTCAGCCCTCAGAATATAGTAAGTGTATTTATGGACACACACTGCTGTTTTACTCCATTCAATTCCATATAAAAGCCAGAAACGTTTTGCACAGGCCTATATTAAGGGTTAATAGTGCAAACTGATGATCAACAGTAAAAAAAAAACCTAATTTGACCTCTTCTTAATAGGGGAAAACCAGCAACAATCAAGAAGGCATGACTATTTGGTGTCAAAGCTTTGCAATCCAAAAATGTTGATATAATAGAAGTCAATGGGGCAAAAACAGCCTCGAACATAATGAAAGGCAAGTCAATTTGAACAGTACACAAGGATTAACTAGTGGTTTATCCTAAAAGAATAAATACTATAGTAACTACAGTATTGTTTTTTAATTGTTTATTTTTGTTTTCTATAATCTTTTTTAGTAGTAAAACAACTTAAACTAAATGAGAGGTATAAATATTGGTTTGGCAGCAACTAGAAAAGTAATTTTATGTCACTTTTATTAAGTTTTAGTTTTTAATGCATTGTAATAAAACAGAAATCATAAATATTGTTTACATAAATACTAATAAACTTATTCGACATGATTGTATTAAGATCCTTCATGTTTACCCCATACTTAACAGCTACCTTACTGACTTTTTGTGGTCAGAGTTGTTGTCTATAGTTAGTTAATATAGTGAGGATTTCCCCCAAAACTTTTGTTTACTTTTTTAAATTGTTTTAATTAATTTTATTTCAAGTAATTGAAATTAACTGATCAATTTAAACTAAATGGTAGTATTAAAGAATATTATAAACACTGTCTTGGAAATTAGCTGGAATAATCACCTCTGTCTGACAAGACTTCAAATTTAATTATTCATTTTGTGATAATTTTTTTTTTTTTTTTTGCATTAATAAAACCACTATTCAAAGTAATTTACAATCTCTGCTCGTGCATGTTTATGGCAGTTTAAGCTGTTCAGCAGTGCACAAAACCACTTTTAAAGGAACCCTCCACTTTTTTTTTTTTTTTTGGAAATAGGCTCATTTTACAAGTCCCCTAGAGTTAAAAATTTTTTTTATCCATTCAGCCAATTTCTGCATTAGCTTATCTTAGCATGGTTCATTGAATCAGATTAGACCAATAGCCCAAGAGTTTCTTATTACTTATTACTCTCAGTGCCTAAAAATTATCCCCAGCTAGGTAACTAGATAACAACGCTGCGTAATATCATTGGACCTTCTGCAGCCATAGACCGGCAGCAAAGTTCTGTGGATATTATCCCTGAGTGAGAGTAAAGTAGCCATATTGACCTAGAAATTTGTTATTTCCTGACTGTCTTAGTGTGCAATATAACTACAGAAGAGTCCAGCTTTAAATAGGAAAATTATCAATATTATTTTTAGAATTTTTTGTATGAGATGCTAATGGTCAGGCGACGCAGTGGCGCAGAAGGTAGTGCTGTTGCTCACAGCAAGAAGGTCGCTGGTTCGAGCCTCGGCTTGGTCAGTTGGCATTTCTGTGTGGAGTTTGCATGTTTTCCCTGCGATCGCGTGGGTTTCCTCCGGGTGCTCCGGTTTCCCCTGCTGTCCAAAGACATGCGGTACAGGTGAATTGGGTAGGCTAAATTGTCCGTAGTGTATAAGTGTGAGTGAGTGTGTATGGATGTTTCCCAGAGATGGGTTGTGGCTGGAAGGGCATCCGCTGCGTGAAACATGTGCTGGATAAGTTGGCGGTTCATTCCGTTGTGGCGACCCCGGATTAATAAAGGGACTAAGCCGAAAAAAAATGAATGAATGAATGCTAATGGTTTAATTTGATTCAATAATTTCTGCTAAGCTAAGCTAAATGTGCTCCAGCCAGACCAGGAGATCGGCTGAATGGATTCAAAAATGGTAAAACTCAGTTGTTTAACTGTTGGGGACTTTAAAATGAGCCTACCCCCCACCCCCTACCCCTCGTTTGTTTTATAAAGAGATGAATGTGGTTGGGCTTGAGAAATGTGCTTGTTAAACTCAACTCTCCTGCTCTGCTTTTCCAGCTTGACTTGACCGCGGCCACTCTGAAGACACTGGACATCAGTGATGTCCACTGAGATGTGTAGTTTCTTATAATAAGTGAAGACAGACAGGAGGAAGGACAGCCATGAGTGCCGACATGGCCAGCAGACTGGATCTGGACTCTGATTATCATGCTGAACTGGCAGACATGGTGGCGGCCATGAGTGTGGCTGCCACCAGACTGACCCCACCAAATGGGTATAGGACTACACCACACCGCCTCAACCTGTCCGATCGCAAGCTTTCCCTGCAGGAGAGATCCAGCTGCCAGAACGGAGGCCCGCGAGTGGCCAGAAGACCTACTATTGAGTCCAAGCGTGTGTCTATTTCTGATGGAGACGTAAGTTTGGTGGGAAATTTTAGATTCGTGTTGACTACCTGAAAAACTACTGTAGCATTTTTTTAAACATGATGGTTCACGCAAAAAAGAAATTTCCTGCATTCACTCATATAAGAGGTATGTGGGTTTTATTCTTCAGTGGAACATTAAAGAAGATATTTGCCTGAAACCATAGTCCTCTGTGACTCATACAATGCAATGCGAGCCCAAAAAATAATTACAGACAAAATATATTCAATAGACATGGATGCAGTTAAGAAATTGAACATTGTTCAACACAGCTTACATTTTTGTAAAAATGTAAAACGTAAACATGCATTTGACTGCAGTTTCTTTCAAATCAACATAGACTCTTTCTAAAAACGTACCCCTATATACATATCTGGAGATCAATTCAATCACCTTTATTTGTATAGCGCTTTTACAATATAGATTGTGTCAAAGCAGCTTCACATGAAAGATCATAGTAAATTTAAACAATGTAGTTCAGTTTTCAGAGTTTAAGTTCAATTCAGTTTAGCTCAGTTCAGTGTGGTTTAATAATCACTACTGAGAGTCCAAACACTGAAGAGCAAATCCATCGATGCGCAGCTCTACAGATCCCGAACCATGCAAGCCAGTGGCGACAGCGGCGAGGAAAAAACTTTACCAATTGGCGAAAGTGAAGAATTAAAAAACCTCGAGAGAAACCAGGCTCAGTTGGGCACGACCATTTCTCCACTGGCCAAATGTCTTGTGCAGAGCTGCAGTCCAAGTGCCGAAGGCTGGACCTCAGTGAAGACTCGTCTGTCCCTGCAACATCACAGGAATCAGTCTCAAGCTCTCCACTCCTCCATGACCACCACAGTAGCTGATCAAGATATGGCCTGGTCTAGGATATGGAAACCTTGGGATCATCTTGTCGCTGATCTTTGATTGAAACAGCGACGCAGCATAGTCTGAGGGCCTCTGGATGAGTATCCCCAGGTGGAAATTGAGAATAAAGAGAATAATTAGCGTAGCTGCTGTTCATAGTGTATATAAACGAGATGCAAAAACCTGTGTGAAGCACATTTATGTATCATACCGCTAAGTGATGCACTGAGTGTATGCTTTACTAAAAAGATAGGTCTTTAATCTAGTTTTGAGTTGGGAGAGTCTGTCTGAACCTCGGACATTATCAGGAATGCTATTCCAGAGTTTAGGAGCTATAAATGAGAAGTCTCGACCTCCTTTACTCGACTTTGCTATTCTAGGTACTACTAGAGTTTTGAGATCTTAAAGAGCGGGTTGGATTGTAGTGAGACAGAAGGTTGGTTAGATTAACAGGAGCTAGATTATTTAAAGCTTTATATGTAAGAAGCAATATTTTAAATTCAATATGAAACTTAACAGGCAGCCAGTGTAAGGAGTATAAAATTGGGGGGAAATTATCATATTTTCTAGACCTGGTAAGAACTCTGGCAGCTGCATTTTGTGCTAGCTGAAGTTTATTAATAAAGGATGCTGGACAGCCAGCAAACAGAGCATTGCAATAGTCCAGCCTAGAAGTCATAAAAGCATGGACTAGCTTTTCTGCATCTGAGATGGATAGCATACTTCGTAATTTAGCAATATTTCTCAGATGAAAGAAGGCAGTTTATGATTTTTAAAAGGTAAATTGCTGTCTAAAATGACACCCAGATCTTTTATAGTAGAGGTAACGCTAACTTTGTATCCCTCTAATTGTAGGTCGAGTTGTGAGATCTGCTGTGTACAGGATTTAGGCCCAATAAGTAATAATTCTGTTTTGTCTGAGTTTAAGAGAAGATAATTGTTGGTCATCCAGTCTTTAACATCTTTAATAGACTCAGTTAGCCTCGACAGTTTAGACATCTCATCAGGTTTAGTTGAAATATATAATTGAGTATCATCTGCATAGCAGTGAAAGCTGATCCCATGTCTTCTAATAATGTCTCCCAGGGGTAGCATGTTTATTGTAAACAAAGGGCCTAAAACTGATCATTGAGGCACCCCGTATTTTACTGGGCTGACTTGTGAAGCCTATCTATTAATATTCACAAACTGGTAGTGGTCAGCTAGGTATGACTTAAACCATTGTAGAGCCTGTCCCTGGACACCTGTAGACTTTAAGCGATTTATGAGGATACCGTGGTCAATGGTGTCAAATGCGGCACTAAGATCGAGTAGAACTAATAGCGAGATGCACCCTTGGTCAGCAGCTAAGAGTAAATCGTTGGTTATTTTCACTAGTGCAGTTTCTGTACTGTGATGAGTCCTGAAACCTGACTGAAACACTCCAAAACATTGTTTGTCTGCAGAAAGGAGCATAATTGGGCAGAAACAACTTTTGTAGTATTTTGGACGAAAGATCGCAAATTATGCAACCAGAAGTACGTATGGCTGCATTTCATCTTTAAAATGAACGCTATGGGGTGGTATGACGCCATTCCTTTTCTCGCTTACCAGCTGACTGCTTACCAACGTATGGACGGCTTTTCCGCTGTTACCAGTTTGTCCAGCAGATTGACGTACGTTGGTGGACTTGAGACGCAGAGTGGAGTTGACCACAACAACAGGGTTCCAGTCTGGTGAAGAACCTTCCCAGAAAGTGGGTAAAACAAAAAAGAAGCTAAAAAATAAAATAAACAAGTAAATAACAGGGTAAGAATGTGGTAAAATCTGAAAATGTGGTAAAAGTCAGGGGGCTTTTCTTTGTCTGGATTGCTTTTTAAAACACTGCGGTTAGGTTAAGGGAAGGGGGTGGGCCGGTCAATTGCTGCTTTTTAAAACACTATTGGTTTGGTTTAGGGAAGGTTGGTCAGTCAGTAAGTTGGAAATTCAGTTCAGTAAGTCCTTAAGGTCGGTTGGTCAGTCAGTAAGTCAGTCAGTTGACAGCAGCCTCTGGTGGATTTACATGAGACTAGCAGATGCGAATGGTACTCGCGAGAAAAATTTGAGATCTGAAAAAACCAACACTGCGGCCTCTGGTGGACATGCGTGAGAACAGCAGGTGCAAATGTCACTCGCGAGAGAAATTTGAGATATCAAAAAGTGTACACAGCGGCCTCTGGTGGATTCGCGAAAACAAAAACTGCAAAAAAGCGTAGCTCCTGGGACGTATTTTGCTCCTTCCAGAATAGCGATACATGATCAGAATGAGCCTGGGTTGGTAAAAATGAATGCTACAGGGATATTATGATACCAACAACTTTTGATTCTTTTCACACTAATGATATTTTCAGGGACATACCATCAACGAATAAAGGATTATTATTGTGCATTTCTTTGCACAACACAAATTAAATAAAAACAACTTAGCAGGTCCATGATATTTTGTAATGGAACACGTTTGCCTCACCTATCCGTCTCCATATGGTCAATTTTTCCTGGCATGGTCAGTTAATGACTCCGTTGCTCACTTTGTACGGTGTTGTACTTTGTATGGTGATGCAGAGCACTCGGGTTCAAGTCCAGTGAAGCGCGGTTCTACAAAAGCAAGATAAAAACAATGTAAAATAAAGGTAAAACTATGTGGTCGCAGTGAACACTCTTTTATGTTCGCTTTTTAAAACACTATAGGTTGGGTTTAGGGAAGGGGGAGGGTGGGGGGATTCGGTCAGCTGGTCAGTCAGAGGTCAGACGATCGACAGTGGCCTCTGGTGGATTTACATGAGAACAGCAGGTGCATATGGCACTCGTGAGAGAAATTTTAAATCTCAAAAAGCGTACAAAACAGCCTCTGGTGGATTTGCAAAAACAAAAACTGCAAAAAAGCGTAGCTCCTGGGACGTATTTTGCTCCTTCCAGAATTGTATTTAGTGGTACGCAATCAGAATGATCCTGATTAATGCTAAAACAATGTAAAATCAAGGTAAAACTATGTGGTCGCAGTGAACATACTTTTATGTTTGCTTCTGAAAACACTATTGGTTGGGTTTAGGGACATACAACAAATTGTACCCCAAGTAACGTATTTCAGATTCACAAAAATGTTGACAGCGCTCTCTAAAGGATTTATCATCTGATACCTGGAACAAAACTTTTGCAAAAGGCTAGATTTTGCAAAAGTGTAGATTGAGGCACGTATTTCCAGTGGGTCTGGGTTGACATTGTTTCTATGATGCTGTCACTATTAATCCAAAAAGTCAGAGATCTTAAAGTTACAAAAAAAATATCTATTAAATAAAGCAAACACGGTTGAATCCATAATGCAACTGCTTTTACTCATACACAGTTAACACCAGAACATGACTGAATAAAAATGAGAGACTTATGTCGGGCATACACAGTGCAGTTTCACAGAGAGAATGAGAGTGGCTCTGAAAGCAGTCTTCCTCTGTGCTTGTTTTTGGCATGGAATTTCATACAATTGCTTCAGTATTTGCCGAAGAAGGTCATAAAATCATGATGCATATCACTTTGTACCAGCGATTTTCTCATGTAGTGTGTGAATTTGCACTGTGTATGCTTGCTTTTAAATGCACAATATGACTTTTATGATTGTGTGGACAACAGGCAACAGGAACAAACTGTACATAAAAGATAACCCATGTAAGTAATCCACAAAGACAGGCAATGGTCGGGACTTGCGGCAAACTAGCAAAAGAAATCCAAAGAGAAAGTCCAAAATACAAAACATAGAAAGACAGGAACTGGGAAGACACTTGGTAATGCACACTGTACACCAGATATACACTATAAAGTAATACAAAACTGAGCACTGGTTGAGTGCGAATGTGGTGCTTATATAGAGTGTATAGTTAGTGTAAATGATCTTCAACTGTGTGTAACATTGGTATCAGCTGTATTGTGTAATAAGTCTCCAGACTACCTGCAAAACATGATGGGGGTTGTAGTCTGGGAGAATGGATGGTGGAGTGTACATATAGATATAGTGCCCTCTAGTGAGTCTGGTGGGTACTCCAGCTAATAATCATGACTGACAAACTAAATTACAAACAGATGGGGACTAATTAATGATTAACTATGGAAACTAAACATTAAAAAAAGCACAAAGGATGCTGGAAACCAACAGGAATATTAACTAAAAGTTCATAAAAATGACAAAAAAATGTGGTCTGACATATTGCTAACTCATTGAGTGCTCCAGTTAATCCAGCAGTGTCTGAACTGAGGAAACATATTGGATGAGCCAGTGATAAGTGTGTTCATGAACTGAACACTAATTATGGAGAGCAATTGAAGTTTTATGGGTTAAAAGGGTTGTGATAATGATGACTAGTCTGTCATGTCATTACTGTCTACTGTATTAATACATTTATGTATATGTTGCGTGATTATGTAAAACAATTTGGAGAATCGGTTATGTGAACCAGAAATTATCTAATTTCTGAAGCTCGTTTATGTATTTACTCAAGGTTTTAGAATATAGGTAGTAGTAATGTTCAGCTTTTTGCACAGAATGATTGTTTCGCTTAATAAGAGTTCATTGTATTGTCAAGAGCTACAGGTTTTAATTTTACTTTGTTGTTGTTTCTTGTTGTTGGTTGTTTCTTCACTCTCAAAGTGCTGATAGCCATTGACATGCATTTTATGAATCACAAAGGAATACAGTTTCAATTATCTTTCATGCTCTACTGTAGAATTAAAAAACCAGCTACATCTTAGATGGCCTGAGAATATCAAAGCAAATTGTGACATTTTTATTGAAATATATTCTTTTAATGCATTTCATTTTAAAGATGCTGTCAAAATATAAAAATTTTACAATACTGAAAGCAAAAAAAGGTACAGAAACAACTTTTAGTCAGAAATTACTAGTAAACTGCTGCAAAGAAGTGTCTAGTTATACTTTGAATTCTTATTTTAATGTTAAAAAACAGCCTTTTTTGGGTAAAATCTACAGTAAAATATTTTCCTAAATAGTATTTTTTTTTTTGTAAAAGGTACTGGAGAATATTTTTTACAGTGTATAGAATTTAAAAAAATAAAAGCATAACACATTTAATATATTTAACTTATTTAAATTATATATTTTCTCTGTTTTTTCACTTCCCAAATATTTCATGCTCTTCAGTATTGGTATGTTATGACTCTGCTAATATAATAAAGTCTTTTTGTACCCACAGGATTGTGTCCAGCTAAATCAGTACAAGTTAAAGAATGAGATAGGAAAGGTTTGTGAGTTTAAATAAAACTTGTAAATATCAAACATACTTGGCAAAAATCACATGCATAAATAGAAATATAATATGACCATAATGTAAACTCTCTTCTTGTGCAGGGTTCATATGGAGTGGTCAAGTTAGCATATAATGAAGACGATGACCAGTATTATGTAAGCATATTTACATAGAAAACACGTCATTTTATCTGTCAGTATTTAGTCCCTTATTAGAATCATAATCATGTTAAACATTTGATTGTTGTTAAGTAATATGATAAACTAATTATGTAAATAAAAATAAAACTAAATGTTTTTTTTTATTATTATTATTATTTTTTGCAGGCTATGAAATTGGTATCCAAAAAGAGGTTAATAAAGCAGTTTGGATTCCCACGTAAGCATTAAATTAGTTCACTTCAATCATGTGACTTTTTCTAATGGATATTGCTCAATATTAATGCTATGACGATTACAGGACGACCTCCTTCCCGAGAATCCAATGGATCAGCAGGATCACAGGAGAATCTGTTAAAGCCGTCTGGTCTGCTGGACCGAGTATATCAAGAAATTGCTATTTTAAAGAAACTTGACCATCTTAATGTTGTTAAATTAGTTGAGGTCAGTCATATCAGCAGTTTCTTTTTTTCTGTAATGCATCTCAAATATGTTGTAGACTAACTTATTGTCATTTGATATTTAACTGAAGGTTCTCGACGACCCAGCTGAGGATAACTTGCATATGGGTGAGTCAGTCTATTAGACTATGGCAAGCAGTTTTAACATTAAATCTATAAACCATACTAGTATCTGTTTATGTTACTAGTTACTAATACAGGTCTCTTTTTCCAACTACTAGCACTTATTTATTAGCTACTAGTGCTTATTCTGTTAGTTACTAGTACATTTTTAATACATACTAGTACTTATGCAATAAATACTACTATTTAATGCTTATTATTTAGCCACTGGTCCTTCTTATTAGTAAGATTTTACTATGGTTTTAATTTGAACTCTATTGTGGTCATTATGTATGGTGGCTGAGAGAGCTCAAAGACACTGCAGGTTAAGTAAACACATGCAAATAGAAATACGCTTACAAATTCCGAAAACATCTTCATCCGTTTGACAACATGCATGCACACAAAATAGCACAGCACATACCAATAGTGAAGCATACTGTAAATACTCACCAGATAATCTGTTATTATGTCATTTCTTAACATTTGAGCTTTTCTTGGCCACCGTAGTTCTGACTAGGGATACAGTAACTACCAATATCTGTTTATTAAGCATGAGTAGCTAAGGTACAAGCACTTGTGTAAGACTATAACTAGCATTTTGATAGATTTGAGTGTGAGCTAGTATATACTGATTGAGTACTAGTATTTAATAATAAGTCTAAAAAATTGCCTAGTGAATTACTTCTAGTACAGTTGAAGTCAGAATTCTTAGCCCCCAATTTCTGTTTAACGGAGAGATTTTTTTCAGCACATTTCTACACATAATAGTTTTAATAACTCATTTCTAATAACTGCTTTTATTCTAGCAGAAGTTAAACAAAAAAGACTTTCTCCAGAAAAAAAAAATATTATCAGACATACTGTGAAAATATATTTGCTCTGTTAAACATAATTTGGGAAATATTTAGAAAATAATTCTGACTTTAACTGTTTATGAACACTGTACTTGTCAGATTACAACTGATAACTTGTACTTAAATGACTTGTAACTTAAAATTGTAACTTGTAACAAGAGCATATTTAATTATCAATTGAAATAAGTACTACTATCTAATGAATAAGAAATGCTATCTAATAAATAAATTATTGTATCTAATATTACTACTATCTAATAATAAGTTCCAATATCTAATAATGAATAAGTATTACACTGCCTGACAAAAGTCTTGTCATATTTTATTTTGGTAAAATAAGCATAATCTAGAGGCCTTTGCCTTTCATATAAGCCACTTCTGATACCAAAGGATCAACTAGAAGTCATTCATTCATTCATTCAGTTTGTTTTCAGCTTAGTCCCTTTATTAATCTGGGGCTGCCACAGCGGAAAGAACTGCCAACTCATCCAGCATATGTTTTACGCAGCGGATGCCCTTCCCGCTGCAACCCATCACTGGGAAACATCCACATTACACACTCAATCAAACACACACAAACACTACGGACAATTTAGCTTACCCAGTTCACCTAAATCACATGTCTTTGGACTTGTGGGGGAAACCAGACCACCCGGAGGAAACCCACGCGAACACAGGGAGAACATGCAAACTCCACACAGAAATGCAAACTGCCCCAGCCGAGACTCGAACCAGCAACCTTCTTTCTGTGAGGCGATTGTGCTACCCACTGCACCAGCATGACACCCTAAACTAAAAGTCAAGTTATTATTTGTGGTTCCTAAAACTTGGATAGGCGACAAGACTTTTGTCAGGTACTGCCTAAATAATTAGTGCTAATAGTTATTAAATATATCACAATACTAATATTTTGAAAAAGTACTAGTAGCATGAAAATGGTTACCAGTATGTTTTATAGTTGTTTAATGTGAGAACAGCTTGCCTTATTTAGATATCAGTTTGCTTTTCACTTAATGATCTCTTTTATTCTGTTAATTCTTTATTCTTTTCATAGTCTTTGAGTTGGTACCTAAAGGGTAAGTATTTGTACCTATAGATCACAACCACACACATTTTTGAGTTTAGTTTTTCTGTAGTTATTTTTTTTCTTCTCTTCTTGCCTGGCTCTAGCCCAGTGATGGAGGTCCCGACAGACAGCCCTCTAACAGAAGAAATGGCCCATTTTTACTTCAGAGACATCATCCTAGGAATCGAATACTGTATGTCAGTCCTGTCTTGGAATTTTCTCGTGTTTGCATTCTCATTGATGAACTTCATGTGTTTGGAGATTGTTCATTTTCTGTGTGTGTTTTAATTGTAGTGCACTATCAGAAAATCATACATAGAGATATCAAACCGTCAAACCTCTTGCTGGGTGAGGACGGGCATGTCAAGATTGCAGATTTTGGGGTCAGCAATGAGTTTAAGGGAAACGACGCACTCTTGTCGAACAGTGCAGGAACACCAGCTTTCATGGCACCTGAAACTCTGACTGATCAGGATCAGAGATTTAGTGGAAAGGTGAGAAGAGTTATTATGTTGGCTTTCAAGCATCAAACACACACACACACACACAAAAATTGATATCAGTTAAAACGACATCAAATTGACATCTAACCTTGGTGTCAAACAAACATCAAAAATTGGATACAGGACAGTCATGTAATTGTTTTTTTAACATTTATTTTGATGCTAATTTTAGATGTCAAAAGAAAAAAAAAGTCCTATTTAAATGTGTAATGTCCAAGTTGAAGCTTTTAGATGAATAGGTGCCAACGGGGTCTTTTCTAACAGATTTTATTTACACTTTTTTTGAAAACTTGAAAAAGTCCCACTTTCACATGACATTGGACCAGTTTTTTGAGCTCACACTCCACATCTTACTGTTGTATGGGGGCATATCTGCATCTTAAAGGGATAGTTCACCCAAAAATGTACTCGTTCTCAACTTGTTCCAAAACTATTTAAGTTTTTTTCTTTTGTTGAACACAAAGGATGTTGGAAAAGGTAGCCACTTCCATAGTAATTTTTTATCCTTACTGTAGATGTCAATGATTACCTATATTTGAGGCTGGGCTTATTTCGCTCAGTCTAGCAAGCAGCCAATAAATGCTGCATTTTCACCTTAGCAACCAGTTACAGCAACCAAGCAACTGCCCCAATAGACTTCCATTGTAAAAGTGATCATCTCTGAATCAGAACATAGCAAAGACATGAGGGTGAGCTGTTTGGACTCTTTAAAGGTGCAAAATGTAGGATTGACAATCTAGTGGTTGAACTAGGTATTGCAGTCCAAACTCAAAACATTGGAAAGGACTTTTTCACCTCGGACCTCCTCCTCCAATTGACATACACGCAGGTTGCCAGATTGAGGAAAACAGGACCGAGTGTGCCTAGCAATTTAAGCTGATATGCTAATATTTATGTTTGTAATACTTGTATTGTTTGTGAAATAAAAAACAGCTCATGAATCCATGCCTCATTTTGGAGGCTGCTACAGTCCTCTCAAGGTCACATTTTTGGCCGCGTCCACATACATTGATGCAACCTTCAAGACTGAAATGAAATACGCTGCATTTTCCACCAAGCCAACCCAGGGTGCTGAAATATAATTGGGTCAACTGGTAGTGGGTGGGTTATCGAGACTAATACAAAGACAGAGATTGTGACATGGAATGCACATTTTCAGAGGAGAATAGCTGACTTTAGCATTGTTTTTCAGATAAAAAAACATGTTCACTTAGCATGTTTCTTAAATATCTTGAAACATATGACATTTTTATGATTTAAAGGAGTCAACAACTTACATACAGCAAAAAATACACCTTTAAATATCTAGCCATGCCATAGAAACCTTTTTAGACTGCCCTAGCAACCTAAAGAGGAATATATTCATTTCCAAATGTAATACAGCCTTTTACATACTGCTTTTTATACACAGAATAATAGGAAATTTATAAAAGGTGATTTAGGGTGCAACAATTGATTCTTGTCATTTTGAAATGCTTATCTCTTATTATCTTCAGGCTCTAGATATTTGGGCAATGGGAGTGACTCTGTTCTGTTTTGTCTTTGGAAAGGTAAGTCTTTGACTTAATAAATTATGAATGTGGTCTTAAGACGATTTGTGTGTATATATATATATATATATATATATATATATATATATATATATATATATATATATATATATATATATATATATATATATATATATATATATATATATATATATATATAAATACACACACACACACACAGTTGTATTTCCAATAACTGATTTATTTTATCTTTGCTAAGATGACAGTAAGAAATATTTAACTAGATATTTTTCAAGACACTTCTATACAGCTTAAAGTGACATTTAAAGGCTTAACTAGGTTAATTAGGTTAACTAGGCAGGTTAGGGTAATTAGACAAGTTATTGTATAACGATGGTTTGTTCTGTAGACTACCGAAAAAATAAATAGCTTAAAGGGGCTAATAATTTTGACCTTAAAATGGTTTTTAAACAATTAAAAACTGCTTTTATTCTAGCTGAAATAAAACAAATAAGACTTTCTCCAGAAGAAAAAATATTATCAGACATACTGTGAAAATGTCCTTGCCCTGTTAAACATCATTTGGGAAATATTTTAAAAAGAAAAAAAAAGTCAAAGGGGGGCTGATAATTCTGACTTCAACTGTATATAATCTTAATTTTAAAATAATTTTCCATTGTACAGTGTCCTTTTCATGATGACTACATCCTAGGCCTGCATGAGAAGATTAGGAGTATGTCAGTGGAATTTCCAGACAAGTAAGTGACTGACGCTGATTAATCTCATTGTTACATCTATGCATTTGGCAGATGCTTTCATTCAATGCAACTTGCACTGCATTCAAACTACACTTTTTGAAGTCAAACCTGTGATATTACTGTGAAAAATTTATAGAAAAATTAATTTACCTCCAAGTTATTTAAATATTATAGAGATTGCATAAACCAAAATTGTTTTTTTTCTATTAATTAATTTATTTTAAAATTAGTGTTATGTTTGCAGATGTGGATGCCTTTTAGTCGACAGAGTTTGCTTTAAGTTTAAATATTTATCATAGTGAGGTAATGTCATTTAATGAGTTTGCATAAAAAGCACATGAACACGTCTCACTTTTTTCTTTTCCTTTTTCTCAGCAACTGTTTTTTTCTCCACATTAACCACACAAAGTCAAAGCAGCTCGTGTAATTGTGTTTGTCTTGTTTGCACAGGCCTGAGATCAGTGAGCAGCTGAAGGACCTTATCACCAGAATGCTGGATAAAGTCCCTGAAAGTAGAATCACATTAGCAGAGATAAAGGTGAAACCATCATAAAAGGGCTGATAGCCTAGGTGAACAGTGTGCTGACATATAGTGCCACTGTGGGAGTCCCAAGTTCAAGTCCCGACTCCCTCTTTCTCTCCAAAATCAGTTCCTATCTAGACACTGTCCTGTCATAATAAAAAAAAAACACATACACACACACAAAAATCATTCATTAAGATAACTCAGAAGTATTGTGGATGTAATAGTTTGTGTCCCTCAGACAGTGTGTAATGTGTTTGTGTGTTTCAGCTGCATCCATGGGTCACGGTGGACGGCACTGATCTGCTGCCGCTTGAGGAGGATCACTGCACTGTGGTGGAGGTCACTGAGGAGGAGGTGCAGAACTCTGTCAAACTAGTGCCCAGCCTGTCTGCTGTGGTGAGTACATAGCAACACGCTATACTACAGCAATGCTGGATTCATGTTCAAGCGGACGTATCTGCTTCTTAAAGGAATAGTTCACCCTGAAGTGAAAATGAAAAGCTTGATTTCTTGACTTGTGATTCCAAATTTATTATCAGTTTCATTCTTTTGTTGAACACAAAAGAAGATATTTTGAAGAATGTTGGAAACTGATGGTCATAGTATTTTTTTTTTTTATCTACACTGTAAAATAGGCTGGGTTCCACACAATTTCTTGCCTCCCAACAAACACATTTACGTTGTAGCGATGTCTGTACAACATTGTAATTTTTCAAAGGCAACGTCGCCACTTACATGCTCGATACGTTGTTAGAACGTAGAAATGTAAGATGTGTGAAGGCTGTAGCAACATTGTCTTGTGACATTCATCATCCGTAAGACGTTCTTACTACATGTATGAATGTTTTTCCTGGCAGTTTATCAATACTGCCTAGAATACAGGATAAGCAGTATTAATTTTAACCATTGTTTATTCATTTTTCATTTAATAACTGCAAGTATAATCTTTTAAGTGTTCAAATTTCACACAAATGTATATAATCAAACTTTTTAATGATATATTTTACAATATTTAATACATACAGTACAGATCTAATAAGCAAACAGTATAAAATAAGGTTTAGATTACAATAAATAATTAACACTGGACAGGGTATCGAAGCTCTGGACTGGAGAATAAAGCAGCCCGTGGAGAATGCAGTCAGAGAAAGAAACGAATCCAACAGAGAATCCAGTTCAGATATGGATCCACAGCAGGCACAAGTCAACATAGGCAGTGAACAAGAGAGGACAGATCAGAGCTTGACACAACCGGACTACACAAATGACCACTGATGTCTCATTTAGCAAGAAGAAATAAAGCAATACTCACGTCTCCTCGGTCGTTGTTGAACCAGACGCCGAACGGTCTGTTAAAATTTAAACTGATTCATTGATGATGAGTAAATGTTGTACAGTGGTTGTCCACGCAGCCTAAGCACAGCCTAAAGCAACGGTCGTTTAAATGGCAACATTATGACACCGTTGTGACAACCTTTAGCAACAACGTAAATCCTCAACCTTTTTACAAGGTGGTACAATAGTACAAACGTTGTGTGTTTGTTGGGCTTTGCCTTTAGATCACAGGTGTCAAAGCCAGTTCCTGGAGGGCCGCAGCTCTGCACAGTTTAGTTTTAACCCTAATTAAACACACCTAATCAAACTAATTGAGTCCTTCAGGCTTGCTTGAAACCTGCAGGTCAATGTGTTGTTGCAGGGTTGGAACTAAACAGTGCAGAACTGCGGCCCTCCAGGAACTGGCTTTGACACCAGTGCTTTAGATAGTGATATATGGATCAGTGTTTCAAGATCCATGCCTTTACTCATTTGAATTAAGAAAACTTTCTTAAAAGACATTATTGATTACTTTTTATTAATAATACATTAGGGACTAATTTGCTCTTTTATTTTGTTGGTGCAACAGATTTACTGCCAGTTTGGGTTTGCTAAGGTTTTTTAAATGATTGCCTTTACATTAAGATTATTGCACATTTCTTATTATTCAAACAGGCAAGTCGATGTCAAAACGACATCAAAAAATTGTGTTAAAAACATGTCAAAAGAGCAAATCAATTTGATGTCAAAACATTGACGTCCATTTGACATCCATACACTGATGCCCTTTGGATGCCCACCAAAACAACGACACCAAAAGCATGAGAATATAACTAGAAAAGTAAAGTTCATAGACAAACTTTATGGTGGCTTGAGAAAGCCCAGTCTGGAAGTTTGAAGTAGTTTTTAAGAAGTTTGAAACAGTTAAAACTATATAGATGTTAGCATGTTTCTAGTATGGATTGGCATGTTTTTTGCTAGGCTGTTGAGAGTGGGTTCTGAGTGTTTGCTAAGGTGTTGCTAAGTGGTTGCTAGGGTTTTCTGAGTGGTTGCTTAGGTGTTGCTAGACGGTTTGTAAGGTGTTCTGAGTGGTTGCTAAGGCATTGCTAGGGTGTTTTGACTGGTTGTTAAGGTGTTGCTAGGCAGTTGCTAAGGTGTTCTAAGTGGTTGTTAAGCGGTTGCTAAGGTGTTGCTAGGTATTTGCTAAGCCGTTCCTATGTGGTCACCAAGGTGTTTCTAGGCGATTGCTAAGGTGTTGCTAGGGTGTTTTGACTGGTTGTTAAGGTGTTGCTAGGCAGCTGCTAAGGTGTTCTGAGTGGTTGCTAGGCGGTTGGTTGCAGGTATCGCAACCAAAATCCAATGTCTGATAAATGTCAATAGTGGTAACGTCCACACAACGTCAAGCTGTTACATCATTAGACGATGATATTTGGTTGGTTTAAGGTTGGACATTGATGTTGGCCTGGCATTGAGTTCTGACGTCAACACGATTTTCATTTCCAAACAAAATGCAACGTCACCATGTCATTGGGGTTCAACATCAATCTGACGTCATGTTGACATCTTGTGCCAGCTGGGTGTTTAAGCCATTTACTGTAGGTCATCATACAGTAAACATCCGTCATCTTGTCATCAGTGACATGCATCTAAACAGTCTGTGGGTCAATGCGTGAAAAGACTTTGGACATCTTCTTGGACACTTTTAATACTTCCAAACAGTTTGCTGCAATTATAAATCGCCCCTCTCTTGAGGTAGTTCATTATGAGGAGATTTACCTTCTATGTGTGATTTGATTGGACTCGCAGGACTGATTTTTCTAATCCCCATAGACATGAAAAAATAAAGTAGTGACTGCAGGTTGAAGGAAATTAGTGGAGTAAAAGTACTGATACAGCACTAAAAATGTAGTCAAGGGGAAGTAAAAGTACACATTTTTAAAACTACTCAATTTACATTTCCTTAGAAAAACTACTCAATTACTGTAATTTGATTATTTGTAATTAGTTACTTTACACCACTGGTTGTATGTATGCAGTTATTGTCTTAAATCCAGTGTTAAAGGAGAGGAGTCTGGCTGCAGACTCGGTGCAGATGCAATCTGAGCTGCATCCAGTGCTTTTTAATGTGCTCACCTAACCCCACCCCTAACCCTACCCCTCACAGTGATGTCACTAGCTCCATTGAGTGAATTGTGTCTGACATTGCATCTCTGAGCGATGCAATCTCAGCTTGCCTCATAAAGGCTGCATCCAGATACTATTGTGTTAAAGACACATTTCCTTTCTGTGCCAAGCAGAACGTACAATACACTTTAAACTAAACTAAACTAAACTAATGTCCCATCTACCAGTGCATTTCACTTATTTTACTCCTGTTATTTTCAGATTCTGGTGAAGTCGATGCTGCGTAAGCGCTCTTTCAGTAACCCCTTCGAGTGTCCAAGTGGCCGGCAGGGCAGATCCATGTCTGCTCCTGGAGTCCTGACTGTGTAAGCACACAACACACATACACACACACATCATGGTATCTACTGTATTATACACTCAATATACAGTACCTGTCTGAGACTGCTCTTATTTCTCTCAATCACTCCTGCAGGGATATGTCACTGTTTCGCCCTTTAAGGTATCACATGATACAGCCATGATAATCTGTTGTAGTTTTTCAGACTGTATGTTTGTGTATGTGTATGGCAAGCCAGTTTAACATTTAATCTACAATAGATACTATATGCTATATCTGTTTTCATGCTGCTAGTATTGTTGCTAGTAACAATTTTCACATTTTTTGTTATCGACTTCGATCGCTATCTGTCTTTGAGGTAGTTTTGATTAGTGTGTATTACATTTGTGAAATGTACCTATTTTATACACTAATTATTAATTAGGTACTAGTACTTATGTTGTAGATACTAGTACCTAGTGTCAAAATTGTTCTGGACTCTGTATTGTGTTTGTTTTAGGTCATGTGATTTCTTTGTTCCTAATTCCAGCCATTTTCTTGATTTTTTTTAATTTTTTTTATTCCCTATCATATGTTTGAATTTCTGATTTAGTTCATTATCAGTCTGTGTTATTTAAACCCCAGTGTTTCCCGCGTTCGTTATCCTGCATTTATTGTCTTTGTGTCCCTGTTCCCTTAATGTCTAAATACTGTTTCTATCTTTGATTAAACATTTGTGACTTTATTCCTGCCGATATCTCCTTGTGCTTTTCTGTAAAACCATGACAATTAGTACCAGTACTAGAGATGCTCGTGTGTGTGTGAAGAGTGTCTATTTGTGAAGAGTTCAAAACCCTCTAAATCCATCAGACCTCTTTTCTTGTAAATGAGCATTTTCTATCTGGCTCCTATACTTAGGTTCAAAGTTTCATTTTATATGTAATGATAAGGTTATTAGTAGCTAGTAAATAAAATAACTTTTTTTCAAAAATGCCACTTAAACAATTCTTTGGTTTTTAACAAGGTAAATTTTAGGTCAAAACCAGCTAAATCCACTTGTGCTTTTTATGCAAAAACCTCTAAATCCACCTATTGGGACAAGACACTGTAACTAGTTGAAAAATCACTAAAGATGCAATTAGAAATTATTTTACCAAACATAAAACACATTACACAAACCACCTGAAATTTAAAATACATAAATCTGTCAAGTAAGTGCTGGTTCATTCCGCTGTGATAAACCAGGGAAAAAGCAGAAGCAAAATGAATGAATGAAATCTGTCAAGTAAGTGCATTAATCAATAACATTAACATTGACATTAATTCAATCTTAACAATCTGTTGTCATTTCTGATATTTGGGATTTAGATTTAATGTAAGTAGAACAATGTAAACATTGCAAACATTGTAAACAGTGTAAAACAGTGTGAAACATCAATATCTGTGCATTGTCCATTAATATAAAAAGCTGATCAGACATATAGGTATTATGAAGTAATATAAATAATGTATAGTTTTATACATTATATTTATCTTTTAAAAATAGCTCAAATTAGCAAATAAAACACAAGGTAAGTCTACTGGACAAAAAGGGGATGCCTCTCAGACAATTTTAGAAGCTGTCTTTCATCTTCACCATACTTGAGGTCTTGGTCTCTTGTTTATCCTCATAGCATCCATTTGGGATAAAAGAACAGCATCTTAACTCTGTCTTTTGTAAAACTGAGTTGCCGTTTAAAGTAAATCGGACTAATTCAAAGTAGCGTCACTGCGCAAAAGCACGTTATGAATGCATGCTACACTTCCGACTGTACAGTGTTTTCTTTTTCTTATAATGCACAGAGTTTTGAGGTAAGGGTCGTTTTCATTTGCCATTCACTGACATTCAGACAGGCTCATCCAGTTCATCAAACTCCGTCTTTTAAAATCTAAATCGGAAGCGGAATAAAACATCTCATAAAAGCCGGCATAATCAGCACGCTGCTACATTGAAAACATGTGATTCGATTCACGCCTTCTGATTAATTTTCTGGATATATCGGGTTTTACTGTCAAAGGCAAGTGCCGTTTATAGTGGCTTTTGCCAACAAACTATTATTTCTGAATGTGCTGACGCTGGGATTTGGATGATTTGAAGCAAATCTATTTGTTGATGGTGTACTACGTGCCTAAAGCATTCACTTAATGTCATTAGCTCTTTTGGCGGAAATGGCATTTAGCAGCTTTTGCATCTGAACTCTTCATATATTAGTTTACATTTATTTGATACTAGTATTTATACAAAATATAAGTACGATTTTACTTTGGTAATTCTGAGTCATACCAAAAGATTAATAAAAAAGCGGTGACTAGAAAGAGAATTGTACTTTAACAAAAATTACAAAAATATACTAGTGTCTAATAATAAGAACTGTCGTAGTGCCTAATAAATAACTACTAGAATGTGTTAAATAGGTACAAGTAGCTAATAAATAACTACTATCATATAAATATGAAGTAATACCTCGTTAAGGACTATTAGTATTGCAAATATTTCTTGTTACAAAAGGAATACATTCTAGTCAAACCTGAATAGGTAATATCTCAATGACAGATCTCCAAAGAGGTCAATGACAAAAATCTGAAATTCATCATAAGTAACGATAGACTAGCAACAACTCATTAATTCATTTTCCTTCGGCTAGTCCCTTTATTTATCACGGGTCGCAGCAGCAGAATGAACCGCCAACTTATCCAGCATATGTTTTGCACAGCGGATGCCCTTCCAGCCTCAACCCAATACTTGGAAACACCCATACACCGTCACATTTACACTCATATACTATGGCTAATTTAGCTTATTCAATTCACCTCTAGTGCATCTTGAAATCGGAGCACCCAGAGGAAACCCACGCAAACACCACACCATGCAAACTCCACAAAGAAATGCCAACTGACCCAGCTGGGGCTCAAACCAGCGACCTTCTTTCTGTGAGGCGACAGTGCTAACCACTGAGCCACCACCCCACCCAAACTAACCAGCCTGGAATGAAATAAGTGCTAGTATCTAATGATTAGTATCATGATGTAATTAATAATACAATTGCATTAAAATAGGTACTATTTTTACTGGTATATATTTCATTGAAAACTGCTTATAGTGTGTCATAGTCATAGTGTGCGTGTATGTCCTCATAATGTAGTGTGTGTGTATATATACGTGATATCTATCACGTGTTGATCAAATTCTGGATGATTTATGAGTCATTTTCCTCATGGCAACCAAAATAATGTCCCCACAAGATATGGATTTACTGGTATTAGTATATTTGTGGGGACATATTTTTGATCACCATGAGGAAAATGACAGTACAGTTCAAAAATCATTATGACTTTAGCAAGCCTCATAAAGATAGCTGTACGTGTGTGTGTGTACTAGTTTTAGTGGTTTGTGAGGACACGTTTGTATAATGATATGAGTATAATGGGGTTTATGAGGACATGTCTTGTGTCCTCATAATTCAAAATGCTTAAAAATCATCTTTAGACACTCAAAAGGTTTCCTTTGAGGATTGGGTTTAAGGCTTAGGGCAGGTTAAGGCCATATAATAAGAAGCTTTTATAGTATAAAATACATTACGCCTATGGGGAGTCCTCATAAACCACCAATATTGTGTTTGCATGTGTCTTCATATTTTGCTGGTGTGTGTCTCCAACAGCAGAGGGAGTAACACTAACAGTAACGGGAGCCGAGAAGGGGAGCTGGAAAACCTTATCGAGGATGAAATTTTTCCATGAATCAGCTCGAATCATTTTGCAGATCGACCCAATTGTGCGATGTGACCATTTTTCACATCTTCATTTGATTATTTTTATAATCAACATGCTTTGTTTCTACTGTAAATCACAGAGTGATGTAAGGATGGACTTTGAGGTATATGTTAAAATATAAAGCTGAATCTGGTTAACAATAATTCATATTCATGTAACAAATAAGAAACTGCTAACTTCTGAATGCATTCAAAAGCAAAGGGTTACATCTAATGTATTGGGATTTTAACTTTAATCAGTATTTATATAAAAAGATTGTATGCGTATGACAGAGTAGCATGTAATGTGGAAGCATTAGTGATAATTAAATAACTTTTGCTTGAGATGTTAATAAGCTGTTGAGTTTTGTTGTTGTACTGTATTTTTGTTCAGTCATTGAAAATTATTTTTGCACTAATTGTAAGTTTGTCATTCATTTCTTGTCAAAAAGTGTGTTTTTTCCATCACATTTCACTAACTTTAGTGTTTCTTAGACATAACTTTATCACTAAGGATTTTCCATAGATTTTCAATCAGGTTTAGCTCAGGACTCTGGGCTGCCATTCCAACATTGTAGTGTATTGACTGCTTTGTTTTCCTGTGTAACTGGGCTCATTGTCCTGCATGAAAACTGGCTGGCTGATAAGATAATGAACGCAGGGGAGAAACTGAATGTTTTAAAATGAGCTTCTGATAAAGATTGTGACATAGCTTTATAAAACCACCACCAAACCATGATACTTCACCCCCAGCTTCACTGACTTCTGCACACACACTTTGGGTTCAGTTTTTCCCTTAATGACGAATCTAATGTTCCCCATCAGACATAAATAAATTAAGCTTGCTTTCATAACTAATTAATGTCCCATTAATACTACTACTCCATTGGAATGTTACCTACAGTTTGTATCTGAAGGGTCCACATTGACACCTTAAAAATACTAATTAGATTCTAAAAAGTACAAAAGTACACCGTTTTAAAAAGGGACCATCCCAATGACAGTTTTTTTAACCTTTATTTTTGAGTGTGCTACAAAAAAGGTGTGCACACAGCCAGGTCTCTACTTTAAGTGTGCAATACTAGTGCTCATACACATGTACTGCAGTGCCCCAGTGAGGGCGTTCTTTGATTAGCAACACAAACTCCAGGGACTCTCTAATGGCACTCTTTTGAAAAATAAAGGAACAAAAAACTGTAAAGGAGACAACATATCAGCAGGAGAGCCCCATTATATCAGCATACTCAAGGTATTTCTTTTTCTTCATCATCCTTTTTCTTTTTTAATTAAAAAACATGCAACATACAAAGAGCAATAGAGCACAAATGAAAATAATGTGTATAAACAGTAATGATAATCACAGTAAGTTTATTTCTTCACTAATGCGCTTTTAGATTGTATTTATCAAGATGTATCAAGCATAAGGGTTCTACTGTGACAAAGCTTTCACTTTTACTAGACAAGTCTAATATTCTTCAGTGTGCTTTGTTGCTAGGGTGCTTTTGGCGTTGCTAGGGTGTCGGTGGTTAGTAGGAGACTTCCTTTTAAGGCACGAAACTGCAAGTGAAAAGGGCAACCAAAGAAAATAAATGAAATGGATTGTTCTGGTTCTTGATTCTGATTGGTTTGCATTTGAAGCTGTTGTAAACACAACTACTACATTACTTACTGTTAATAAGCAGTAAATATGTAGTTTATAGAGATAAAAAGTCACAGTTGATGGTTTGTTATTAATAATTGTATCATATAAAGTGTGACTATTATTATGATTGTTATTATTATTATTAGTAGTAGTACTATTATTATTATTATTATTATTATTAATAATAATAATAATAACAATAAATAAACATTATCAATAATTTAAATAGCTAAGTGCATTTTTTCAGGATACTTTGATGAATAGAAAGATCCAAAGATTTTGTAACATTATACATTTTGTATTCCATTCAAAAGCATTATTATTTTTATTTATTTATTTTTTCAAAGTTGGTAGTGTGTAGGGGCTCAATGGTATAGAAAATAATACTTTTATTTAGCAAGGATGCTTTAAATTGATCAAATTTCATGATGCCATGCACCAGAACATTTCTGGGCCTATTTTTGTCCCAGTCCAGCCCTGAAGTCTGTGAGTATACTGACATTGACCCATTGCTATAATAAACAGATTAGCTGAACATACTGATAGGCTATGTGGTTTTATGGCTGAACAATAGGTTGATGATTTATGTGTCACTGAAGTTATTGGGTGTTTATTCTTTATCAGTTTAATCCTTAAAAACCAACACACAACTCTTATCTTTACTGTTTGTTCAGTATCAATTGACAGAAAACAGAGAACTGTAAGGACCACATCACCTTGTCTTGACGCTCTAGTAAACACTTAGAGCTGGGACACATGTACTTATATGTGAATTATTAGCCCCCTTTGAATTTATTTTCGTTTTTAAATATTTCCCAAATTATGTTTAACAGAGCAAGGAAATTTTCACAGTGTGTCTGATAATATTTTTTCTTCTGGAGAAAGTCTTTTTTGTTTTATTTCAGTTAGAATAAAAGCAGTAGTTAATTTTTTAAAAATCTATTTTAAGGTAAAAAGTATTAGCCCCTTAAGCTATATATTTTTCAACTGTCTACAAAACAAATCATCATTATACAATAACTTGCCTAATTACCCTAACCTGCCTAGCTAACCTAATTAACCTAGTTAAGCCTTTAAATGTCACTTTAAGCTGTATAGAAGTGTCTTGAAAAATATCTAGTCGAATATCATTTACTGTCATCATGACAAAGATAAAATAAATCAGTTATTAGAGATGAGTTATTAAAACTATTATGATTAGAAATGTGCTGAAAAAAATCTTCCCTCCGTTAAACAGAAATTGGGGGAAAAAATAAACAGGGGGGGTAATAATTCTGACTTCAACTGGAAGGGCATCCACTGCGTAAAACAAATGCTTGATAAGTTGGCGATTCATTCCACTGTGGCAACCCCTGATGAATAAAGGGACTAAGCCAAAGGAAAATAAATAAATATGTATATATAAATATTATAATAAATAATTATTCAGTTATCAACTCATATAACATAATCACTTTTTGCACAAGAAAAATGTTTTGGAATTTTATTTATTTGAATTACTTCAAAATGTTGAAAGTCACTGTGTTACCTGCTGTTTATTTGTAATTATTCGTAAAATGCTTTAGGGATTTCAGAGTGAAAATTGTTTCTACAGTAAATAGTTTTCAGTGTACAAATAATATAGCCTACAGTAATAAATGAATATCAGTATCATATAAAACAGTGTTTTACTGCAGTACAAAAAACAATTTGTTTGCCATTGTACTGTGTTCGTGCAATTATTAATATCATTTGTAAAATTATATTTTTGTACATTGTAAAAAACTGCTAAGGTCAATATTATAGGCCACTTAAGAGCAAAAGGCTACTAATATTGCAAAATAACTGGTAAGTTATATAGTGTCATCATGGCAAAAAAGTTATTCAAATGAGTTATTAATATCACTCAATATGAACAATACTTAGGAAATATTTTAAAAAGAATGACAATTATACAGGTGGGCTGAAAATTTTGTCTTTGACTGTACGTCTTATCTAAAACTTTTAGAGTAAATCTTAAAAAAAAAAAAATTGAATAGACTTAAACTAAATTAAAAGTGCTACGCTATGCTTTTCTGCTTGCCATCCAGAACACTGATCAGCCTGCCGTGAAATCATACAGATGTGTTTATGAGGTGAGGTGGAGACACTGACAGCAGTTGATGGCCTTTCTTTGTCAATATTCAGATTACTCGCATAACATATGGTAAGCGTTCATCTGCTCACCTGCTGTCATGTTTTCATGGCTGTGTGCAATATGTATTTTGTCATTTCAAACAATTTAGCAAAGGGCAAAATGTAAGACTAATCAATGTTCACAGACAGAGTGCTTAGTCAAAAACTGAGCACTCTCAATAATGATTTCACATTTAGAAAACATTTAGAGAATGTTGTAGTATTTTCCTTATAGCAAGCCTTTAATATAGATATTTTTATTTTTCCAGGCCAGCACTTTGTGAACACTGTTAAAAACCATTGGTAAGAGCTCTTTAATACAGTGGTAAAGTAAGTTGAAAAGATTATGCCCATGCAAATAGTAAAACATTAACAAACTGAGGAAGAACAGGCTACTTCCTGTTTAGAGTCAGTGCCTAGATTTGTTAAAAATTTAAAACGGCAAATTTGATGAATTTATGCCGCATTTTCTAAAGTAATACTATCTGTGTTTAGCTTTTCGCTTGTACCGTGGCTCTAAACTGCCAAAACGCCTCTCAAAATGCGTTTTTGTACATATGCACATTTCTGTAATGTTTTACCCAAGAACATTTGGGCTGGTTTCAGTTCTTAGTACTTTAATTTTCATTTTATTTAAAATATGTTTATTTTACTTGTTTGTTAATTAAATCCCATTTTGTTTCTGATTTTTGTTTTTAAACTTAAAAAAAATTGTTTTTATGCAACAGTCGAGTTGCAGGTTAAATTGCTCTGCGAAGAAAAGGAAATCATTTATTATTGGCATGCTGATTTATGTGAAATTGTGAATATAGGTCTATATAATCACCTTGCTTTTTTGCTTTGAGTAGGCTATTCAGTTCATTAGATCAGTTCAAACTTTTATTAAGTTTTTAAATTAAACTCAGTTGTTTACTGTATAAAAGTAAAACCTTTAGAAATATTTATATTTATTGGCCTATATATATCGGCTATCGGCCTCCAAATCTGAAGAGTTATCAGTTATCGATATCGGCCCAAAAATACATATCGGTGCATCACCAATATAAATATATAAATATATTTATAAATATATAAATTTAAAATTATATTTATAAATATATAAATATGTAGATTAATTTTTTTACAAATTAATTACCTTAATGGTGATGTTTCGTTTGTTCGATATTATTTCTGAAAACCTGATCATATGGTTGCTGAGTTCAGTTGAACTATTTTATTTAAATCGCTGACTAATTTTAATCTAATAATTTGGTATTAAATTATGTGGTTCTGTATTTGCATGTGTTGTGAGAAATTTTGTGCGCATGTTGTCAAACTGATGTTAGTTTGTTAGTGTTTATACACATAAACAGCGGGGGAAATAAGTATTGAACATGTCAGCATTTCTCAGAAAACATATTTCTAAAGGTGCCATTGACTACAAATTTTCTCCAGATGTTGGTAACAATCATAAAAATCCATTAATGCAAAGAAAACAAATCTAATTAGTTTACAAATTAGGTTGTGCATCATAAAATGAAATTATGCAGGGAAAAAATATTTAATACTTGAAGAAAGGAAGGTGTAAAGGCAGTGAAAGCCCAGACAGCAGCTGAAACTCTCAATAGTTCTTCAGCAACCCCCTGCCCTTCATCATTGTAAATTAATATTACCTGCTTCAGTCCAACTTTCACATCCCCGGCTCATTCCTGCTGCTCCAATCACCATTCTCCCTCACCATCTCATTCCCTCAGCTCCAATCATCGCTCTCCTTCACCAGCCACCTGTCATCACACTCGAGCACTTTCACCTGAATACTGATTACACTCACCTGCACCAGCAATCACAGTCCCCTATAAAGACTCCCCGTTTCCAGTCGTTCATCAGTGTTTAATACATGGACCCCTGAAGCACGCCAAGCCTTTAAACACCTCAAAGAGGTGTTCACCACTGCACCTGCCCTCCATCATCCGGATCCCACACAGACCTTCATTGTGGAGGTCGATGCGGCTGATGCCGGAGTTAGTGCCATTCTATCGCAGTGGTCTGGTGAAACCTGAATCCTCCATCTGTGTGCGTACTATTCACC